>NC_050534.1:21063832-21114171 GCF_002922805.2 Oryzias melastigma | reverse complement strand
GAAGGTATGTTATTCCACACGGCGCACAAAAGCATGGCGGCCGGGAAAGATGGGGGCGCTTTTGGCTGCCTCTTTTCCTCCTCCTCCCCCCTCCATGCTAACCTACAGCTGAGTCAGGCCGGGAGTCAACCAGCCCGCTGCAGTGGTCATGCTGGGGGGGTCACTTCCTGTGAGACAGTATTATGCCCCCCCAGGTTCAGCTGCAGCGCCGCATTCTAGAATTCCGGTTTCCTGGATGCTTTTCATGTTCGACTGAACTCTTTGTTTGTTTGTTCAAGTTCAACAAAGTGAAATATATGGGTGGGGGGGGCATCAATGCATCAATTGTCTGAGCAACATTTCAACCAAACATAAATGTGTCACTAATAAAATTATAGATAAAATTTAAGGAAATCTGCAGAAAAAAAATCACCAGGTTCTAGTGGTCACTATGGCAACCGTTTCAAGATTATGAAAGCGAAAATACGAAACACAAAAAAATGTTGAGTCGACATTAGATCACGTGGAAGACGGATCTTTGCAGCAGCAGAACTTGTTTCCATTTTTTCGTCTGATTTTTTTTCACGTCAAACATCCATAAATCGTTTTTATTTAGATCAGAGAAAAACTGTTTATTATATTTAGAACATATCAGTGAAACAGGAAACATTTTTTAAATAAAATAAACATTGGTACAGATATTTATCAGCCAAAAATGTTTCATTTGAATTTTTGATTCATTTGAATTTCATTTTTGAATTTAGCTGTGTGCCTCCTTCTGGAGAATATAAAGTCCAAGCTAGATGCAGGAGGTGTTGTTGGGGCAGTCTTTCTTGACCTCAGAAAAGCTTTTGATACAGTCAACCACCAGACACTACTAAAAAAACTCACTCATTTCAACTTTTCTGTCAATTCATTAAAATGGATGGAATCATATCTCGCATCAAGGTTACAGTGTGTTACAGTTCATCAAACCAAATCCACAACCAGTGTAAACCCTCTTGGAGTGCCACAAGGGTCCATCTTAGGTCCCCTGTTGTTCAGCCTGTACATAAATGATCTGGCAAGTTGCTGTCCATCAATCGTAACCTGTCAGTTATATGCTGATGATGCTGTTATTTATGTTTATGCAAAAAGCAAAAATCAAGCTGCACAACAGCTAACATCAGTTATGAATAATGTAAGTGAATGGTTGCAAAGCTCACAGCTACATTTAAATGTATCTAAAACTGTGTGTATGTATTTTTCAAAGAGAGTGAGTACTGAATCTGATCCTAACATCATGGTAAAAGGTCAAAGTC
Source organism: Oryzias melastigma (assembly GCF_002922805.2). NCBI lineage: Eukaryota > Metazoa > Chordata > Actinopteri > Beloniformes > Adrianichthyidae > Oryzias > Oryzias melastigma. The sequence continues at coordinate 21,112,891 of NC_050534.1, read as the reverse complement.
TTGAATTGGTCCAAGAATTTAAATATCTTGGAGTAGTTTTAGATTCACAACTTGATTTTAAAAGACATGTAAAGAAAACTCTTAACAGAATTAAATTTAACTTATCAAATTTCAGATATATCAGAAACAACTTAACCCTAGAGTCTGCTAAACTGTATTTTGATGCTATGATCATGTCGCACTTATCATACTGCTTAACCAGCTGGGCATCGGCCAACATAACAACTCTGAAATCCATCAAAACACTCCATAAACAAGCTCTAAAAGTACTAGACAGAAAGCCCAAAGTCCACCATCACTGTAATATACTGAAAAGACACAACCTGCTGGACTGGAATAATGTTGTCAAACACAATGATTCAATTCTAGTTTACAAAATTCTTCATGGCCTGGCCCCTCCTCCTCTACAGACATTTATTACAAAAAACACAAACAGGGCTACTAGAGCTGTTTCCAGGGGTGACTGCACTGTTCCTCTCAGGAAGAGCGCCTTTAGTCAGGCTGTGTTCTCCTTCAGGGCGTCTCACACCTGGAACTCAATTCCCACAACAATAAGACAACTGACAACTTTGAGCTCATTTAGCAAACAGATAAAATCATGGCTTTCAGACAATCAAAACTGCATGAACTGTATGAACCGCTATTTTTTTTTCTCCCCCCTTAAATGTTGCTTTTATGTTTTATGAATTTCCTGTTGTGTATTTCTCTATTGACAACCCAATTTGTTTTTTCTGCTGTTTTCAGACTTCTGTATACCTTTTATGTATTGTTTTAACTTGTACTTTTACTTGGAGATGAACAACCTTTTCCATAGGAACTAAAGATGGAAATTAGTCTAAAAGGCTATAATCTTATATATTTGCATTTTTAAATGTTTTATTAATATATGCTGTCCCTGTCTTAAATAAACAATCAATCAACATTTCAGTTTTTTATGTCAAACTGAAACTCTGGTTTTGCTAAACGTGTCTTCAGAAAGATTTTTCAAGTTGAAGGTTTTCAGATCTCTCTTTGTGTTTTGGTTCATTTTTCTTCTATTTATCTTTATTCAACTTGACAGAAGTAGACCCCCCACCCGCCCCCCAAAAAAATGCTGTTAAAAATAATCGTATTTCTGATGTAGAAAATAAACTGGGCGGGGCTACAAGCTCCCTGCTCTGAACTCTCAGCAAGACCGACAGTCCCGCCCACAACTAACTCAGATGTAATGAACTCCTGCCGCTCTGCAGAAACTAGGTCCTAGAAAACAACACAGGTTTGTATATTTCAGCTAAAAATGAAAAAAACATCATGCTTTAAAAATAGATCAGAAGAGGTTTCGGAGTTTAGCTTCAGGGCTAATATTAAGGACGTTTCTGTTCCATCTTCATCATCCTTTGTGCTTTCGGGTATTATCAGACTTTTCTCCAATCTTTTGGCGACTTCTGGTTACCACATTTTTTGACTTTTTAGATTTGTTGAATCCTTCCAGCTCCTGGTTTTTCTGCTGTTACGTAACAACGAGATGATGCTCCTCATGACCTAAATTTTCTTCGTTAAATTCCATAAAATGCCAAAATGATGATTTTAATAGAGCGTGAGTGTTGAGGTATGCTGGGCACCTTTTGTGGCAAAGGTTCCTTGTGATTGATGTTCAAAGCTCTCTTTGATTTATTACCTTTAGGAATATTTTTAGGCATTATCTAGAGATTTTCTCAATGGAAGACTTTAGACAATCGGATTAGATTGATGATTGTCGGCTCAGTGGTCAGCAAAACTTTCTCAGCCAAGATAGAATCTGAGTGTCTAGAAGCATCTCCACCAAAAGCGTGAACTCCCATGACTGTAGTAAAGAAAACATCACATTTTCGCCTTCACGCTACTTTTTAGTCCGTTTTTGGTAGAGCTGGGTGATACTAACCCTTCGACTGTCGATCTGAGCCGATACCGGATATTATCCAATGTTGATACCAATACCGATATTTTTTGTTTTTCTTGAAAGTTTCCTTTTTTTAATTACTTGATAAATATAAAAACAGAGTTAGGACAATATTTTAAATTTATGTGAAATAGTTTATCAAAATAAAAACTTCTTGAAATTAAATAAAAAGTGAATGTAAAAACCAAAAGAAACAAGTAACTATGACACAGAAATAAATCAAAATGTTTAACAATTAAAAACAAAAACTAAATAATTTGTAACTTCTTAGCCTTTAAATACAACAATAAAAAAGGGTGAAGAGTAAATTATCAAAAACAACTCAGATTTAAATAAGGTGAACAACTGTGAGACCTGCTGTTCAGATCCATGACTTTGACTCCCTACAGCTTCTCCCTTGCCCTACATTTATGCCTCCAAATGAAGAGTTATTGAAAAATAGTGTCTTCAGTTTCAGACGACACTACCCCTTGATGATATCATCATTATTTCCAAGTCAGCTATGTTAGCGTGTAGCTGCTAGCGCTCTGAAAATATATAACATCATCAGTTTTATAAAAAATCACAGTAAAACAAAAAAGTCTGGAGTTTAGCTAATATTTCAGCAACATGCTAGGGGTTTTGGCTAATTTGGACTTTTCTTTTTAAGTTTTTTAGACTGTTTCGGAGTTAGGCTAATATTTACATGCTAGCTGTTTTGGATAATTTAGGATTTTTTCAGTGTTTAAGAAAATTTTAAAGTTTAGCAATTTTTTTTCAGCTACACACTAGCTGTTTTGGCTAACCTACGTTTTTTTTTTGTTTGTTTTTAGGCTAATTTGGCATTTAGCTAATATTTTAGCTGGCTATCAGCTTCAGCGTTTTCACTGGAGCACAGGTATTAAAGGGTTAAAAAACAGTTCCAGACTCCGCTAGCCCTACAACTGGAGGGTATGGAGAAGCTGTAGGGGTAGGAGAAGAATTCGGATTACACCTATGACTCTTCTAGCTCTCGGTGGCAGTAAAGCTCTAGTAAACAGTAGAAAAAGACAAAAGAAGAAGAAGCCCCTCCCTGCAAGTCCAGTGTGAACACCATGGAACTGAAAAAGAAAAACATCCTTTCAGGTAAATATTCACTTCTGTAATTGATGAAGACAGACATAAACTGATGCATCACACGGCGACAAAACCCTTTACCTGTCCACCAAGTGTGGCGGCGAGCATGGCGGCGTGCGTTGAAGACGGGCCTATTTTCAGAGCCATTAGCGGCGGGAGTGTGTAATTCAGAGCACTGGTGCTGTCTTTATTCATGTAGCGACATTAGAACGTAATGAATCATGAAGGAGGCACATTGTTCCACCCTACTCCGCCGCACGCCGCCGCTCAGACACACACTCAGGTGTAGAACATCATTATCGCCCGGCCGCAATTGATGGAGAGCATTATACTGCCAAATTGATTTTCCTGACTGTGAGATCATCGTGACACGAGAAAAGACGCCGTCATCAACAACTTTATGTTCCAATCAGCATATCTGAGCGAGAGAGAATCGCTTTTTTCTGTCACCAAATGTTGCCGATTATCATGAAACGCATGAATTGAAATTTTTTCTTTTTCATTAAAGTTATCATTGATTTGACATTTCGGAGCACTTCAAAGGCAGCCGGGCCTGCAGGCTCTGCAGTAAATTACAGTATAAAGCTGTGGATTTAGCATTAGCTCGGCGGTGAGAGGGCGCTCCTCCACCCCCCCACCATCTTCTTCCCTCTGAAATCCCAGTCAAACTTTATACAAGTCTCTGTTTGTGTGCATTTGTGTACCTGCGGTTTATTGTAACACTATAAAGCCTCCCAGTGTTTATCAGTAAACTGACTTCTGCTCAGTTTTCCAGCCTCCATTATTTTCCTCGCTCACATCTCGTTTCTTTTTTTGCCCTTCCTGTCTGTCTGTGCCTTCGGTGGGGGGGGCAGCCACCGCGGGGAGGAGGATGTTTGATATGTAAATACTCCGCTCAACAAAGTCCAGGTGCAATCTGTGCTTTCAGAGGCCCATGCAGGCGGCCGGGCGATGTTTTATCCCAACCGACGGAGCTGCAACAGTTTTTAAGGCAAAAAAAAAGAAAAACTTTCCTTTCTGATCCGATCTCATTCATGGAACCACAAATGACGGAAATTATTGATCCTATCAGCTCTGCTGCTGCATGGAAAGAGTTTATGCTGAAGTGAAAAAGTCTTTGCTCCGCCAGAACTCCAAACTTACTCTTGGATCAATAGAAGAATGCTTTAAAAACATAAAAATATGTCATTAAAGCTCAGGTTGAACATAAAAAATAATAGTAAATAATTTAAAAAAAATATATATGAGCAAATTATTTGGACAAAAGGCAAAAAACACAGATGACAAACAGTTATCTGTATTGATAATTGTGTAGAAACCATAAAGTATCCGCTAAAAGTGAAATTTGTTCATTTAAATTAAAAAATGAATATTAAAGCACAAAAAAATCACACAAAAATGTAGATTTTCAAAGTAAGACCCAAACAAATGAAATAGAATTTAAACTGTTAAGAATATTTTGACTTCAGATCTAATTAATAGAGATTATTGTGAATAAATTCTGTAATTTTAGTAACAATTAAAAAAAAATTAAGTGAGAAAATTGTTACAATTATTTTAAAGTATAAAATTATTGCAAAAGCTCTTAAAAAATCACACAAAAAAAACAGGATTATTGAAAGTTTTTTGCATTTATTTTATTAGAATTAACTCCATTATGGTGCAAGAAAGCAAGAAACATAATCTAGCTTTTCAAAATAAAACTTAAACAAGTAGAATAAAATTCAGACCTTAATAATACAGATAATTGTGAATAAATTCTGTCATTTCAGTCACAACTTAAAGATGAAAATGAGAGGAACATTATTATTTTAAAGTATAAAATCACTGCAAAAGCGTTAAAAAATCACACAAAAAACAGGATTATCAAGAAGATTTTTGCATTTTTTAGGATAAACTCCATTCGAGAAAGCAAGAACCATAATGTAGCTTTTCAAAATAAAACCCAAACAAATGGAATAAAAATTAAACTGTTCAGAATCTTTTAAATTCAGACTTAATTAATAAAAATATTATTGTGAAACATTTTTTTATTTTAGCCACAAGTAAAAAGATGTGTGAGAGAGGAATATTGTTATTGGAAAGTGTTAAATTATTGCAAAATCACTAAAAATCAGACACAAAACAGGATTATTGAAAATGTTTCTGCATTTTTTGAGGATGAACTCCATTATGGTGCAAGAAAGCAAGAATTATGATATCGTTTTTCAAAGTAAAACCCAAACAAATGGAATACAATTCAAAACTGTAAAGAATATTTGTAATTCAGACCTAATTCATAGAGACTGTTGAGAATAAGTTTTGTGATTTCAGTAATAAATCAAAAATGAAAGTGAAAGGAACACTGCTATTGTGAAGTATGAAACTTGCACAAGAACTGAAAATAAAAATAAAGCCATATAATTTTAAGTTTCTGGATGTTTTTAATTTTAACTTTTCATAAATTAATAATTTATTGGGGTTTTAAATATGTTTTTGCTAGTTTAGGATTAGAATTTTTACACTTTTACCCGTTCACTCTTAATCTATGCAGTGCTTCCTCAAATGTAACCACAGCGTTTCCTTCCTTTTTGTTCCTCTTTTACTGCCGTTGCTTTAGATCTAACGTGTCTTATACCTTTGTGTTGCTTTAACTGATGTTTAAATACGCCTTTTATGTCGAGCATCTCGTGTTTGACAGTGTGTTGATGAAAAGTGTTATGTAAATTCATTGACTGATTGATACAATGTCCTCATACCTCTTAAAACCAGCAAAAAACCAACGTCCATTTTTTGGAAGTTGATTGGCTGTTTTCTTCTCTGATGTGGGGCCGGGGTCGGTTTGAGTCTCTCCACCCAAACTGTTCAGTTCCACCTTCCAGGGACCTACTGGGATGAAGAGCCTGAGACGTTACGATCCATTTGTTTAATTGAACAGAGCAAGGGGAAGACAGACTGCGTCAAAAAACCAGGCAAAGGTCCAAAACACAGAATCAAACAAGGAAAAACTGCTCAGAACGACAGATAAACACAATCAAGACTTCGCACTGAAGTTGAGGCTGGCGTAGATATAAATGTAGGTGGTTCTGATGAGGATGAAGATGATCAGCTGCGCATGGAGAAGACTGACATGGTGGCTGATGGGAGTTGTAGTGAGGAAGGTGCTGAAGATGGTTAGTACTCAGGAGAAGGGTCCCTCTGGTGGTCGGAGGAGGTCCTGGCTGAGTGAGTCATGACAATACATCTGAAGGGGGCCCCCAAGAGGTACGGTTCAGTACTGGGTGTCAAACTCAATCACACAGGGAACCAAAATCCAAAACACATCTTAGGACGCGGGCCGAACAGGATAAACATTTATTGAACATTTTTAAAACTTTAAAACCATAACTTTTTAAATTATTATGAACTAGATTTTATAGTACTACCTGTGATAATGCTAGTGTTAATGCTGTAAGCTGAAGATGCTGAAATTGATAGTTACAAAGTCTGAAACTGATGGTTAAAATCTCCGAGGGTAATAGCTGAAAACACTGAAGCATATCCAACAAAAATATTACCTAACTTGCCTAAAAAACTAAAATATAAAACTTAGGTTAGCCAAAACAATTAAGTGTAGCTGAAATATTTGCTAAACTTCAAAATAGCCTTAAAAAACTCAGGAAAAACCCTAAATTACCCCAAACTTCTAGAGTGTAAATATTAGCTTAAAACAGCCTAAAAAATAAACAAAAAACTAAATTAACCAAAACAGCTAGTATTGTTGAAATATTCGCTAAAATAGCCTAAAAAAATCTTAGTAAATTCCTAAATAGTCCAAAAAACAAGCAGAATGTCAGTTTTTGTAACTTTTAAACACTAACTTTCTGACATAATTATGAACAATAAAAAGGCAGGAATATTATTCCAGAATAAATCAACTTAAACCGGATCCGGCCCCTGGGCCTTGACTTTGGCACATATGTGGCCTAATGGGTTCATTTTCAATAGAAACACTCAAAATACCGGACTGGACCGGACCGCTCAGTAGAAAGACTTTTTTAGACCCACTAGTTTATCCTTCACAAATTGTTACCTTGGCAACAGTGTAAGGTTTGGATTCATCTAATAAATGACTTTGTGGGGAAAAGTTTTTTTTATAGATGTCTCTCATATCTAAGAATCAAAAGAGAAAATAAATGTTCAAATTCTTTTTCTGAACCTCCAAGAATCCACAGACGAGCAGAACTCTTTCATTGCAACGATGGCGTCTCCGGGTGAATTCTCAAACCCCTCATGCGCCGTTCTATTTAAACTAAAACCATGGTAACGTGAATGGAACCATGTTTTCATACGGAGACATCCCTGAGAGAAAGTATTATGGTCTCTACAGAATGAATTTCATTTCCATGTTATCATTCTGTTATTGAAATTGTTTTAAACTTCTGTCATGATGTCAAACAGCAGCTTTCAGAGCTCGTACTATTTTTATTTTTTATTTTTTGGTGGGGGTGAGAGGGGTGAATGCTGACATTCGTTTAAAAAACCATCTCCCACCTGACTTTTTTGGCACGTACACACCACAACACGCCTGCTGACTGTCACCTGACTCCCCAGCTCGCCGGAGGTGACGCGCATTGTCTTTCAGCCTCGAATTAATGTTCTTTTAAATATGCCCCCCACCCCCCAACACCCCCCAATCTTGGTCTTATTTGTTAAGTTATTCATAGAGGCGCTGATTGCAGGCAGCCGTCAGAGCTAAATGAGGGTTCTTTGTTATTGTGGAGTAATTAGGACAGCCATCGTGGTGCTCCGAGATGACAGGGTCAGTTAAATAGTTTTCTCTCTCAGTAGTTGGGGCTGATTATGGCGAGCTCAGGCGGCGGGCGGGGCCCACCAGCGGCAGCCTGGGGAGGGATGCAGGGGATGAGAGCGGGGAGGAAAGCAGAGCTTATCTCAGGCAATTAATCAGAGACACTCATATTGCAGGACAATTATTCAAAGCTCACTCCTGCATAACTCCTCCGCTCAAGGTTCCAGTGGGCTCGCCGGCTCCTTCCACCCCCCAGCACCCCCCCGTTTGGTCGGGAAGGTCAGGAAAGTGAGAGGAAGGTGGAGCAGGAAGAAAATGGAGGTGGAGGCAACACCCGGACAAAGTCACTCAAAGTCTCGACTTCTCTGGAGGCCTGTTTTGTTTTTCAAGTTTACTCCCCGCCATGTTTACATGCATTAGGGGTTTTTTAGCTGCCGGCGGAATAACATGGGCGTCGACTGTTAGTGTGTGCGCCGGAGCCCTGGGCCAGCATTATCCACATTCCTCGGTGGCAGCAGGGGTGGCTTGCCTGGCATCATATACAAACAGGAAGAGGAAATAGCCCGACTTGAGCGTGGTTATCTCCTGAGAGCTCTCACAGCGTGCACGAGGCTGTTTGTTTGTGCGCTCAGGAGAGGATGCTGTTTAATTATGGATCCCGGTGGCGGTGCTCTGGTAAACAGCACCGGATCCACTTATTCAGAGCATCTCTCTTAATACTGTCAGCAAGTCCGTTGAAAGAAAGAATCAGGTTTTTTAAGATAAAAGTTGAAGTCTTTTATGTGACATTCATACTCATTTAGCACTTACGTCATCTAAACACTTCAATTCTTCGAGGAACAAAAAAACGAAACTTGATTTGTCTCTTTTAGACATTCATTTTGTGTCTTATGTTCTTTAAAAAATGATTTATGTTGTATTATATGAGCCAGAAAAAGTAAAACAGGAAGCACTAGCATATGATGAGTCATAGTTCACCACATTACTCTGTCTGTTCTATAGAGGTTAAGGCAGAACAACAGACATGTTCGATAATATGCAGATGATACTCTCATCTATTTAATCAGGCAGAGCCAATCAGAGAGCTTGGCTTCATCCATTCTTCCAATCTTTCATTAATACAAGATTCTTCAAGAATCGTCTATTAAATTCAAATGAAACTAATTAGTCTGTCTCATGTGATGCAGGTTGAAACAACGCATTCTCACCCCCAACTCCTCATATATGGATGCCCCCTCTGCGCCACTTTTGATATTTTGGGTGACCCCAGTTTGTCATTTTTGATGATTTAATGGGGAGTTAATGGGAAATTAAAGCCCTGATTTAAAGGGCTTTTCCTACTAAGTCAGGGGTCACCGACCTCTGGGCTACAAACCGGTAATGGTTCAAGGGTTGCTTGGTACTGGGCTGCATACACCAATCAGGGGTTCCCAACAACCGATACTAGTACTCTGACCCAGTACTGGTTCCGTGTCCAACACTACGTCCCGAGGGTTGGGGACCTCTGATTTAATGACCCAGTACGTCAAAGTTAAGGACCCCTAAAACGTCAAAAAGTGGCGCGGAGGGGGCCCCAACCATAAGTCCATATATGACCAGTTGGAAGTGAGAATGTGAAGCTTGAAACTGTGGAGCAAATTATTTATAGTAAAAAAGGCCACACATTGTCACACGACTGTAAATTGTCGTACATTAACTTTGTGATTGAACCCCTGACCAGTTTCCTTATTCTTGATATACATCAAACCAGTATCTTGTCTGTCTTCCATGTTTCAGACATTTGTGCCACAATTAGATGAGCTGTCAAGCAAAAATAACAACTTTATTTTGAAGAGGGAAGAATACATTTTGTAGAGTTCCAGAAAAAATGTATAATGTGAAAAAGGTGTGGTTTTTACTCAGGAGTTAGCTGATGTTGCAGCCAGTGACTCTGCCCCTCCCACAGGCAGAGGAATCTATCCTACAAATCTATGGAGTCACTTTTAAACTTACTTATCTGAATCGAAGAAAATTGAAAACGAAAATAATGAGCTCTAAAAATGTAAAAAAAAAAACAAGCTCACATGGATGACTCTACAGTATATAGTGGGGGTGCAGGGAAAAATCGATTTGATGATATATCGCGATATTTTGTTTGGTAATACTTGCATCGATTGAAATGTTGACATGGTGATATTTGGTTATTTATTTATGAGTGTCCTTCAGCGTCTTACTTTTGTTTTCCTCTACACTGTACCAAAACAACAACAAGAACCAGCTTGTGTTAAATGATGAGTCAGCCTCCTAGTTTTTATTTGTTATGAGACACGTGCTACTGTACTTTACTTGTTTTTTCTTATACGCAAAAATATTTAGTTGTGGAAATCACACAATATTGACAAACACGTCTTAATTTACCAAAAAAAAAATACCATGTAGTTGTGGATATAATTACCTTATATACTAGATACAGTTCCAGTGCTTAATGTTGTGATCATTAAATAAAATGAATGTTACCGTTTTATTTGAATGAAAGACGCATCAGTTTTCAGGTAGTGTTTTACCAAGTCCTAAAAAAGAACCCAAAATTGTTCTAATACAGTCTTGGGACACATTGTGATACCTATGTGACATATCGGGATAGGTATCGTATCCCAAGAGTCCTGCCGATACATACCACTAATATATAGTAGAGACTTTAGATTATACATTTTTTTAACTTGAAAAATGTAATCTACTCATAAATATTCTCTTTTATAAAGATTTTCTCAGTTTTTTTTGGCCTAAAATTGCAATGAAATGTCATTTCATGCAAAAATTGTGGGCATGGCTACCTTAACAATTGGTTGCTAAGGAACATCCTTTCATGTAGAGATACAAAATTTAGTAGACGTATCTATCAGATCAAGACCAGAAAAAAATCAAATGGTTGCTATGGGATGTCCACTTCATGGGGGCCACTATTTATTGCCCTATTTTTCACCCTGTTGTTGTGATCCGGGATTGGTTGCAGACGTGAATCAGCGACATTCAGTACTTTACTGTTCAGATCAGTTTCATTCTTAAACCTGAATATGTGGGATTTGCATGTTTAGGCATAGCTTGTCAACAAAAGAATCAAATGCACCTTGATCTAAAAATACTTGCTGGACACAATCCTGCATGATGACTGACTGTGGTGAATTTTTGTCACAATCTGGACAGTTTTTCCTCTAATCTGATACCATCAGACGTCATGCTAATCACACAGAAAAGGCAGGACTTACCGTGTGAATCTGCAGGTGGGAGGAAGCTTAAGATGCAGCGTGGAATCCCAACAGGGACAAAAAAAAAAAGAAAAGACTCACCTCAAAATAAATCTAAAATTGATTTGTGCAGTGGGCTTTCATTGTGGAAGTGGAAGCAGGTCACCTGGGCGGCTTATTATTTATGCAACTGTCAGTCAGGTTTATTTTATGTAAAGGGGAGAGGGATAAAGAGTTCAAATCATAAGAACCAATCCATCGCCTTCTGCCGGCTGACCGATGCTGCAGAGCTCACAGTGATACTAGCCAGATAAGAGATCCGAGCTGCATTGATGTCCCGGCTAAACTATATTTAGTGCATTTTTTTGTGGCGCTGGAGCAGAACAGGAGCACCGACTCTGGCCGGCATTCAAACGCATTCATCGCCTCGCTTCCTCCTCTCCTCTGCTCTCGTTCCAGCCCCGACCTGATCCGCGAATGTCACCTCCACTATGAAAGAGGAGGAAGGCGCAGAGGAGGAGGAGGAGGAGGGAGGAAGAGAGTGTCAGAAAATGCAAATGCAGCCCGCGTACGTTTTTGCAAATTAAATGTCAGAACGTAAAATATTGTCAGTTTCATTTTGCCGCCGGAGGGATGACAAATCCATATTCGCCTTTAAATAAGACTCTTACGGCGGTGGAGGGCTAATCATGGCAGAACAAAGCGCGGTGATTAACGATAGCAATTTATTGTATCTGGCGGCCGGCGAGGAGGGGAGCAGGGAGACATCATAGTTATCATAATTCATATCATAAATAACAGGGCCCAGCCAATCACAGGGAGCCGCCGATGTCATCCCAAATAACCTTTGATAACAATTACCATAGAAGCAGTACAAACCCCGGAGTCACAATGTTATCTTATCCCCATTCTCTGCTTGTAGAATACAACACTATTACCATATAGATTAGACTATTTATAATGGTGCGTGTCACTCTGGTGCAGCTTTAAGTCGTGCATGTGCGGCGCGGCGAGGACACGGCCCGGTTTGCAGAGGTGTGAGGGCCGGGTAGGTGGACCTGTCTTTGGGAGGAGATTATAGCCTGGTCTTTATGAGGAGCGGACTCTGTATCACACGGCTGCCAGGGCCGCCGCACAATGGATGAATGTGTGGGTCGGTGGGGGCCGCGGGAACGTGGCTGCGAGGCGGGAAAGCTACAGGAGGAGATATTAGCATGGAAACCTTGATAAGTGTTGGAGATTAGCGGGGCGTATCTTGTCCGAGGCGGCGTTCCTCCTTGTTTCATCAGCTGATAGAATTTCCCGATGGCGAGCGGCGATATATTTGAGTGGATTTTTCACTCCCACACACGCTGCTTCTTATTCCACCTGTTTTTACCAGAAAGGAGCTGAATCTGCTGGAGGGATCAGGCAGAAAGCAGTGACTTCCACCCATCTCAGAAATCATGTTAAAGATTAATTATTATCAACAACACAAAACCAGGAGTAAGGCTGAACTCCAAAATGAACCAAATCGCCATTGAGACCCACCCTGATGAAAACTGTTCTTGAATCTTTCTCAAGATGGAGAACATATATAGGGAAAATTAAACTCAAAATGACATTTCTGAGTATTTCAATTGTTTTAAATAAGGACTAGACAAAAAATACCATTTGAAAATAATCGTATTTGTGATGTAGAAAATACTGTGGGTGGAGCCACAAGCTGTCTGCTCCGCCCCAGTCATACATACATTTGTAGACAAATATATCCATGAATGTCTTTGTTTTCCTCGACTGAGTTGGAATCTGGATCTAAACTGTTCGTAGTTTGTCCTCTCTGGGTGGGTGGAGCGCTCCTGCCTCAGGTGGAGGGGTTGAAATATCTCGGGGTCTTGTTCACGAGTGAGGGAAGATCGGACAGGTGTCCACCGTTATGCAGTCCCTGTACCAATCCCTTGAGGTGAAGAGAGAGCTGAGACAAGTTATCGGCCGATCCTTGTTCCAGTACTCACCTATGATCATGACCGAAAGAACAAGATACAGACTACAAGCTGGATAAAGTAGAACCTTCAGGACATGTTCTCAACAAGCAACAATTGGGTTCTGCATCAGAACAAGGATCCGAACACTGGAGCCGGTCCACTTCTGAATACATCAACATGAAGAAGTCTGGACCTCCGTCTGTCTGACTTTCTGAAGACCTGAAACGGGCGTTCAGCTGGAAAACCTGAAAATGTGTCTGAATTTAAACGGTTTCAGAAATTCTCCTTTCAGAAGCTTTGGTGTCAGCGGGCTAAACGATTCTCTCTCATTGATTAATCGCTGAAATTAATTTGGACTGCGAGTTAATCAGCATTTCTCGTTAAAGAGACGAGCTTCTCAGAAATGGAGACTTGGTAAAAATAAAAGAGTCAGCAGCAGGCCTTTGGATCTGACCTCTGGTGAAACGCTCCTCTGGATAACAGTTTAGGCCTTCTTAACGCCGTGGAATTAATTCAAACTGAGCAGCTAAAGAAATCCCATCGTAGATATTTATTCGGTCGTCATCGGGTCATGGAGTGGAGGAAAGAATTCCCCAAAATTCCTAACTCTTTGGGGATTAACCAGAAATTAGAAAAGAAAATATTTGGGAATATATTTTTGAGGAACTTACAAAAAAATGATCCCTTTGTTTTATTCCTACAAATTAATTTAAAGAGATCGATGGTTTCTGACTGTGAAGGAAGATTTGACTTTCAATTTAACAGAAAAATAATCTCTGATTCCTGATTGGAAACAATAAAAAGATTTTCAAAAATAAAGGTTTATGTTCCTTTTCTGACCTTTGTTTTGATCCCTTCTTGCGTTTTCAGCACCATCCCACAATCAAATCTTTTGACTCAAACAAAATCCTTTTAAATATTGAAAATCTGACATATTGTTTATCACTTTTAGGCATGAAGCATCATGAATCAGCCCTTAGTTTGGCTGGAACTTCTCCTGGATGTTTCTTCCTCATGAGTTCTAACTGAGAAAGTCACAGCTGCCTGTAGTCACTAATTAGATTTTCATTATTTAAGGAGGTGACTTTTCTTTTTTCTGAATGGGAGTGTCTTGTGTATCCGTCTGCTCTTGGTTTGTAGTTTTCATTGAATTGTTTCACTAAATTTGTTTGAGTTCTTCCTGGTTTTAGCCGGAACATCTAGATGACAAAGAAGCCTTTAAAATATTAGATTTTCTAGGTTTAATCTCATTGTTGATATCTGTGACACATTTCCAGTTTTTTTTTCAAAATAAACCTTTAAGAATATCTCAAAGGACATGAAATATTAGAATGAAAAATCTAAAATATCCCAATTTCGAAGCCTCCAACTCTGAGTTTATTTGTTCTTAAGTGTCCTGCAACACTTATAGGATGTGAACTCCAGAGGGTGAAAGCGATCGCATCAGCCGCCAGTAAATATTAGCCTTTGATTATTTCTCATTCATGTATTTTTGAACTCGTGTTAAATGAAAACTCTGTGTAAACACATGTACATCCGCATTTGGGCCTTCCGGATTCAAACCTCTGACATTATTGCATCACTACACAAGTTTTGGGATTTATGTATTAAACGTGTGTCAAAAATTAAACCAGTTGAACTTCAGCCGGTCGGAGACTCGAAATTGGTGGTGACACATGAATTCAATGTAATTTTATTTATGTAGCCCATTATCACAATATAGTTGTCTCAATGGGCTTCACAGCAGTATTTGTCCAAAAACATCAAATCAACAGCTGGTTGCTAAACTAAACTAAACACACTGGTTATGTCCTCAGACCCTCCTTCTCCATAAGGAAAAACTCTCTAAAAAACAGATTCTGGAGAAAAAAAGAAGAAACCTCAAGGATGTTCCCATAAAGAAGGGACGTAGCAGGACTGCTGATGAAGAATCAGCTTAGTTAATTCTACAGATACAGTTTAACAGATAGAACTGGAACAGGTGGAGGCGCGAGATGAGGTCCACAGCCAAAGACAGGACGACGGACGACCCACCTGGAATCTCAGGTACAACACATGAATCACACTGCACCAAACAGACGCATGGAGAACTAAATCAAAAATGGATGCCGTCTTTTTTAATTCATGGAAGTGCTGGTGTTTGAAAATTGATCACGAAGGAGAAATTAATTGCAGTTTGTGGAATTCTGACACCATGTCTGTCATATATCGGAATAGAGCTGAGGAAGAAAGAGCCTGGAGCAAGATTCACCAGATTTACACCACTTTGGAATTTCACACTTCCAACTGTGAGTGCATGCGCTAGTATCAGGTAGCGATACTGTGTGAACACCGTAAGCTAAAGTCACATTTAAGAACCTATATTCAGCATGTTCTTAAACACTCATCACATGCTCGTGTGGACAGGTTAAAATAAACGGGATTATTCTGCATTATTCTGAACCATTTTCAACCACTTAGTTAAAGAATCCTTTGAGTGCACAGTAGCGTAAATGGTGACATATTTGTACTGAAACTGAGTCAAGGTCCAGACCTTAAAGAACCACAAACACCAGAGAAGAGAAGTGTCCTCTGAAGTGCAGACAGAGAGAGCTGACCTCAAAATTCAACGTTTGCTTTTGATATATTTTTCCGAGGTGACCTGTCTGCCACTCTGAGGCTGGTGAGGAGCCGTTTCTCAAAGGGCTGAACACGTTCTGCTGGTGTTTGTGCCTCTGCTGTTGTGGTTTGACCTTCACTGCAGAACAAAGTGGCTTCGAGGGACACTCAGTTCTTCACCGGGGGGAGGAGAAGACGAGCTGGAGGAGATAAAACAGAGCAGGTGAATTAACCAGGGGAAATGTAAAGGAGGATAGAGAGGATATTGAATCCTCGTGCTTAACTTTACGTGGACCGGGAAGGGGAGGTGGGGGGAGATGAGGAGATGATAGAAAATGAAAACGAATAAAGAGCAGCGAGGATGTGGAGGGAGGAAGAGCCAGCCAGTCAGCAGTTTCTGGCTCCGATATCAATGTGTGGGCTCACAACAGGTAATCTGTCTTGACAGGATCTTTACTGGAGTAAAGGCTGTCGGCTCTGCGTTCTTTTGGGTTCATTCATACCTGAGAAACCCCCCCTCAAGCACAGGAACCGTGAAGCCGGCGTTGCATCAGGTCATAACGAGTGAACGTCTCTAATCGTCTTGACAAATCAGGTCTTCTTTCCTTGCAGAGCTGTGATGGAAACACCTCAAAATGACTAAAAATACCCACAGATTCGTGCTTTTAGTGATAAGGCTGCAACTGACTGCTTAAACATGTAATGGATCTTGGACTATACAAAGATGATATGTGAAGCATCCTGAATGGAGACAGGAAGAGGGCCAATCCTCTCAATGCAAACCTGCAGAGAACCTGAAGACTTCAGTACTTTGCTGCATTTGTTCTGGACGTACTCTTGTTTCATGCTTTATTTTGAAAGTACGCTGCTAATGCCACATGTTTTTATGATCCTGTGTGGATCTGGTTTCTGAGGCTTCTGTAGTACTATTAGGTTATACACTACAAGGGGCAGGTAGGTTTTAAATGGGTTTGGGGTGTGTTATTGCACAGGTGACAGTGGCATTGATGGAAAGGTAAGCCTTACGTTTGGTTCACACTAGATGCTGAAGCAGCGCAGAGTGGAGTGCGCGTGGCATGCGCTCTCTCCTGCATTTCACACCAGATGTGTATTTTTCTACGAAGGTCGAGGCGCTTCTGCTAGAGCTCACGTGTCAAAGTCAAGGCCCGAGGTCCAGATCGGGCTAGCTTTTTCTGCTAGCTTTTTGGACTATTTTGCATTTATAACAATTTTTTTGGCTAATTTGGCATTTAGCTAATATTTCAGCTACATGCTAGCTGTTTTAGCTAATTTAGGCTTTTTTTAAGTTTAAGACTGTTTTGGAATTTAGCTAATGTTGACATGCTAGCTTTTTATGGCTATTTAGGCTTTTTTAAAATTTTCTTAAGGTGTTTTATTGCTAATTTAGGCTTTTTTAAACGTTTTTTTAGACTGTTTTGGAGTTTAGCTAATGTTGACATGCTAGCTTTTTATTGCTAATTTAGACTTTTTTCAGTTTTTTAGGATATTTGGAAGTTTTGCTATTTTTTTCAGCTACATGTTAGGCGTTTTGGTTAACCTAAATTTTCCTGTTTGTTAGGCTAATTTGGCATTCAGCTAATATTTTTGCTGGCTATGTGCTTCAGCGTTTTCGGCTATCAGCTTCAGCATTTTTAACCAAATAATTTCAGCATATTCAGCTATCAACACTCATCCTCTGCTGTCAAATTGAACCAGCATTATCAATATACTTTCTTAATCCCCGGGGGGATATTCATTAAATTCACTATCACAGATAATGCTATATATCTAGTTCATAATTATGTCAAAAAGTAACACTTTAAAAGTTATAAAAATTTAGTTTTAGAGTGGTAAATAAATGTTTATCCTTTTCAGGCCGCGACCTGAGTTGTGTTTTGGATTTTGGCCCCTTGTGCGATTGAGTTTGACACTCCTATGCTAGAGCTTTTTTTGTTTTTGCTATCATGGGTAAGTTAATAACCTAAAATATGACCCCATGTTTCTGCTAAGGACTGCTCTCTCCCTCTCTCTTGTGTTTTTCTTTTAAACCCAAACCCAGCCCCACCACCTGTGTCTGTCTGTTTTTGTCTGTGTTGTTAATTGAATTTTTTTTTTTTTCATCTCTACCGTCTGTTTAGATACAATAACATGATCAATCCCAGTGTTTTATTGTGAAAAATTGGTTATATTTTGAAAATAAACCAGATTTTCTCATGTATCTTGGTGCAGACGACAAAACGATCTGCTGCATAGTGCAAGCCTTCCGCAGAGGACCACCTCACTCCGTTAACCACACGATAGGTTAACAAGGGCACCAAATGGAAGCGGCCTCCGTTCCATGCGGCTTTGAGGCGCTTCCAGATCCAGTTTGAACCAGGCGTTATGCTACGGACACATCAGCCATGTGATTCATCCAAGAATTCACTGATTGCGCTTTCAGGATATGGAGTTCACACTACCCAATACTAGCACATGTACTCACAGTCGGAAGAGGTTTGGTGTGAAATGTCAAAACTGTGTAAATCTGGTTAAGACTTATCATAGAATTCCAGCCAAACACAAACCACAATTATGTTCTTCTCCGTGACCAATTTTCAAATGATTTGTACTTCTGTGAATTGAAAAGGACATCATCCAAGCATCCAATCCAAGTCCCTGATTGGTCAAACTTCAACTCTTTTAATGTGCATTTCATTCATAGAAAATGGACCATAAAAACTTGCATAGTGATGCGTGAACACAAGAGTTTTAGCAAGGACATAGATAAACTTTTTATTGGTAGAAGCTTCTTTAACACCCGTTTAGGAGCACAGGGTGAATGTAGCATCAGTCACATACGGGGGTTTGACCCGTACGGAGGTTGTGAGTTTTTAGGTTGTCCGGGTTCATGGAGGGTCATAGAGAGGAGTAACCACCTGAAGGGACGTCATAAATATGGAACGTACCATTGTGTGGGTATGTGGTAAGTGTATCCTGAAATATTTGTGAGGATAATGGAAGTTATACGCACTTATGACGAACAGATGATTCTGTCGTATGATGTCCTTACGCCACGTTTTAGTCATTAATAAGATGTGAGTCCTGACCCCTAACTAAAAACATTAAAAATCCTCACCTACTTCACCCTTACTTATCCTTACATGCTGTATAAGTGTTCACAACGACCTGTTGCCCGCAGCATACCCGTAGAAAAACACATATATGAACAGCAACTCTGGTCCTCAAGAGCCTCAACCCTGCCTGCTTTCCAGCTCTACCTGGACTGCTTAATGCTGACAACCTAAACCAGGTGTGTTCAGTCAGTTAGGATGTGGAATCACTTGAGTCAGCCAATAAGCTGCAAGATGGTCATGTAGAGCTCCCATGCTTACAGGTTAAGACTGACAGTCACTGCCGGCCCCCTACTGGTTTTCCAGAAACCCTGCCTTATCTGCAGCTTATGACCTGGATAAGGTGTGTTTGACCAGTAAGGACCTTCAATGGCAAATTGGTTGGAAAACATCAAAGACACCAGCCCTCAAGGATTAACTTTGGACACCCCTGGTCTATGAACTTGGTGTTTTGTACCTGTGTGCCCAATACAGGTTTGACCATTTTTCTTTCGCAGACAGATCTTATTCATCCGCAAGGGCAGCAGTGACATACCTAGTACTTGTAGTAGTTTTATACAAGTTATATGAAGGGAGTATACAGTGATCAATACTCTCCAAAGATTTAAATATTTTGAAAAATCTGTTAAAACTATTAAAATAAATAAAACCATAAAACTACACCTTTTCAAGCACAGATAGAACTTGGTACACAAATTTGTGACGCCAAGATATTTAAACATTTTACTGTGGTTGTGATGTTTAACTGTTGTGAGGGACGCCTCCTTGACTCATATTTTTTCCAAAAATATAACATATACTAGTTTTTACCTCACATTTATAGAAACAAATGTTTAGAAAACAGAAAATTCAATTTTTTCCCTTTGGTGAACTCGTCAGTAGTAGTTTTTTGATTAGAAAAAATGTTTTTTACTTAAACCAACACTCATATATGGGAAAGTTTGTCCCACGTTGTTTGGTTGAATTATTTGAGAGAACATACGTATTGCTTAATAGGGAAAAATTAAATGTTTGCATGAACTTACTGGCAAGAATAACTACAAACAAAAAAATAAATAAAATACGGATGCTTTGGGGCATGCTTTATTAAGGCTTTTATTTTGTAGAGTTAAACTAATCACTTCAACTTCAAGAAGAACACAGAGATTTAAAAGAGAGGAAATCGCATAATTCTTTGTTGATTTCATAGAGGTTCAATCTCAACTGAATCTTTTGTTTTTTTGCATGAAGTCCCAAAGAAACTCTTTGATTAATCAGAACTGAACTGGAGAAACGGTTGGAGGTTTTTCTGAATCAACTCTGACCTGGTGAATCACTCCTCTGGAGTGTGAAGCTTCATAACAAATCTGAAGCTGCTTTCTTTTTCCATCTCCTCCCTCAGATAGAACTCACAAAGTGATTTTCGCCTCTAAATCTCGTGATCGCTTTAATTTTTTGCTAGGCTGCTTCATCGGCGTCCTGGGAGAGAGCGAAGAGGAGGAAAGGAGCGGGAAGGCGGCGAAAAACCGAGGGGATGAGGGACCGCAAACATGGCTGGGAGAGAAAGAGGAGATGGTGGAAGAGTGGAGAACAGTATGGAGTTAAAGCTTTATCAGTGAGTGCCCTGAGGTATGTAGGGACGGTGCTGAATCCAGAGAGATTAGGGGGAAAATGCAGCACATGGCAGTAAGGGGCTTACGCCACAGCTTGTATTAGTTCAGGTGAAAAGAGTATTGCTTTTACATAAAACTGGACAAATCCAGCCACAATACATTTCCCGTCGGACCACAATAGGGTTCTCTATCTGTGGACCTCACCTTCTGTCCCTCGGGTTCTCCCAAAGCTCCTCTATCTAAACAGGAGTAGAGATTGAGGAAAAGGAGGAGAAAAACACTGAAGAACATGGGAGGGAGGAGGAGATACGGCTCCGCACTTGGTTTTTGGAGTTTTTCTGCTGGTGAGCTGGTGGTGCTCATTTCCACTGGGGTCAGGAAATGTGATGTCCACCCCCACATCTACCCATTTTCCCTCCAACTTTCCCAGTCATAAACCTTATCTGTCTCTCATCCCGAAGGCCCAAAGATGATATTCGGTGGTCATTAAAACAGCTAGCTGAAGGAAATTGTAGGTGTGTTATTGTGAAAAACCCAAACAATGTTTGATCCTCAAAAAAGAAAGTGAAGGTAAACAGACAAAAACACAAAAAAGAACACAGCTAAACAAAACATGACAAGTTAAAAATACAAAAATTAAACTGGTCTGTGCTGTACGTTTGTTTTTCCGTGCACTCAGCCTTATGTAGGTCAACTTTGATTCCTGCAAAAAGCCCCATGAGAAGGCGTAGGTGTTTTTCCCCTACTGTACAAAATGCCACATACAGTGTTGGTCATACGTAAACAGATGACTGGAGGTTTTGAAGCCATGTGTAGTGGCGGAAAGTAAAAATCAAAAAAATAAACTGCTGAAGATAGAGGTCATAGATTGGTACTCCGATACATTTGGTGACCGAGATCTTTCAAGGGTTTCTTCGAAATCTACGGACGTTTAAAAACGGGTCATAAATTGACTCCAATTTCAGTTTATCGTAGAAATTATTGACTTTAAAAGCCGAAATCAAAGTCCGTAGATTTAGATTGAAGATGCTGATCTTATACAAAGAGCAGGGCTCGTGTTCACTGGTTGTAGTTTTCATGCGGTTTTCTTCACACGCCTCAGTCGTAGATTGCCATCTTCCTGCCACGTGTTTTGTGAATTGAGAACCAGTGGTATGACAATAGTACAGTAAGACGAAGCCAGAAGTTCTGGAGGGATTTCTCAGTCCTGCTTTCAAAATACCGCCTTTTTATAGGAGAAGGTCAGTTGCAACGTGATGATGGATCTGCTGTGCATCCGTTTTTTTTTAAATATACTTCCAGTTTAACTCCACAACTGGCGTCACGAAATGACAAATGCTCTTTGAACTATCGTTGCTGGTTTATGTTTTCGCTGTAATTCTAAAAAAGGTCAGATATAGGCATGGGCAATGGTGGGCATTGTCCCCCTGAATGATGTAACTGCCCCTCCTCTCTGCCAACATGTGATTGATGGCTGTCAAAAATCTACACTGACTACAGAAGTTAACAATAAGACACAAAAAAAAACAACAAAAAAATACAGAAAGGTAAAAGTAAAAAAACAAAAACAAAGGATAGACAGACAAAGAGACACAAAACAAAGATAAATGCAGACTCAAAAGGGCAAAAACATGAGTCTTAAGCGCGGTAGACACACAAGGCAGTGTCAGGAAGAGCATTCAACATTTTATATATATATATATACATATATATTTTATATATATATATACAGTATACATATATATATGTACATATACATATATATATATTCAACATTATATATATACATATATACATTATATATATATGTGTGTATAATGTTGAATGCTCTTCCTGACACTACCCTGTGTGTCTACCGCGCTTAAGACTCATGTTTTTGCCCTTTTGAGTCTGCATTTATCTTTGTTTTGTGTCCTTTTTGTCTGTCTATCTCAATCGTTATATATATATATATATATATATACATATATACACATGTATGTATGTGTATATATATATGCATATATATGTATGTAAATATATATGTATATGTAAATATGTGAGTGTACGCAGTATTCCCCCCATATTCGCGGGGTTAGGGACTGGAGACATCCATGAATACACCAAATCCGCGAATATGGAGAACCCCATCTCCATTTCCACTCGGCAGACGGATTCTGCTGTGCGGAGATACACTGCGGCACTTCTTTTGACCGCTAAAATTTCATACAAGACTGAAAAAAAAGTCAGCAATAGTGATGTGCGAGTCGTGAACGAATCGTTCAAAACTCGCGAGTCACTTTACTGACTCGAGAATCATGAGTCATCTTCCCCACTGACTCATTAATTGAGTCACTTCCTTCCACTAATTCTCTTCGCTGTGAGAAGTACTAAAAACCTCAGAGACAAAGCTGAAACACGACAGAATCGCTGGTTTCGCTCTGTCTGTGCTCACCGCTCTTCTACAGACAACACTTGCTGCTCCTCAGTCACCCCTCCCTTTGGGAGAATCTGCTCCCTGGCCCCTCCCAACCAGAGAATCTGCTCCCCCTCCCAACCGGAGGATCTATTGGCCACTCCCATACCCCTCCCCTCGCGGAGGTGCTGTTGTGAGTGCGAGCTGCTCTCTGAGTCCGGGATGAATGCAGGTGTTCGAGTCACCACTCATATGATTCAGTTGATTCATTTGATTCACCTCGTTTCGAGCTGAATCAAATGAGCGATGACTCATGATTCAGGACTCAGAGCTCACCGGAAGCCCGAACAGCGCCTCGCTCCGAGCTGAATCACGAGTCAGGACACATGGAGGAGCAGCTATGATTCGTTCAGGACTCAGAGCTCACTGAAGAGAACTCATTTTGGACTGTATCGAGTCAGTACTCATATCTGTGACCAATCACAGAGCAGTTCGCCTCGTTTGGAGGTGAATCGTTTGAAAAAAACTCTCAGCAGCTCTGCCTCGCTCTGAAGCTTGTAGGAATCCATTGTGCTGGAGCGTTAGCTTTAGCTTAGCTTAGCTTAGCTTTAGTTTATCAGCCTGTTTGACGGGGAGGAGCTGCTTCCTCTGCTCAGCTGCTTCTCTGCCCTGACGAACTGCTGCCACATTATTAAATTCATTTTTCATTTTATGTCTTGAAAAGCAAATAAAAGAATATTAATCAATTCCACCACTTTTTAAAAATTTAAACTGACTTTGGTATCCAACTTGCTAATTTTTTTCTCCAATAATGTAATTAACTACAAAACTAACAGAAACTCAGTTGATTTCTGCTCTTTATTTAGCTTGTTATAAAAATATGTTCACTTGTTTGTACTTTATTTTTTTCCCTTTCTTTTTTCCAGAAATTTAATTTACATACATTGAAAAAACTTTTTTTAACATTTTAAATAATAAGTTTTCTTTGTGTCCCACAACGCAATGATTTGTTTTAATTATTTTCATAATTAATTTAGTAATATGAATAAATTGGACGTGGCGTGTTTTACTTTGGACTCTCTGGGCAAGTGACTCAATGATTCAAATGACTCAAATGAATCGATTCACTTTGGTGAGTGACTCATTAAAACTCAAGTCAGTAAAAGGAATCATAATTCCCATCACTAGTCAGCAAATACACGACACTGCAAATAATGAAGCACAAACACAGGGGAAAACACAATATTTAACTATATATACTCCATGGATAGTCATGGACTATGCTCCATGAAAAGGAGATGATGCTCACTTCTTTTTTTCTTTTAAATGTTCAAAATTACGCCATTGATGTCATAAAGTGAAAATGTATTCAATACAAGCATTTTACAATGAATACTTTTGAATCCACTGAGAATCCATGATGAAAACGTTGATGGTTTATTTTTAAAAAATCATTTAAATACTTTTCTTTTGGAATAATTGTTCAAACACAATGCATTGTGGTCTATAACTGGAAATGTATTGCATCCATGTACACTGGTCTTTCACAGAGACTTCTGGGAACTTTCTAGGGCACTGGATTTTGGAATTGTAGATTAGGACAGCACTACAAAATGGGAAACGCAATATATATAAAGTAGTAAAGGAATTCCGACAGAGCTTTTGTTTTCCCTGTTTATCGCGGGATATTTGTTCTACAAAAAGCTCACAATGGTGAGATCTGCAAAATAGAAAATTAGATGTTCTAATGCAGTAAAACTCCTCTCTGCAGACTTTCTGCACTTTTCTCAGAACATTTTTATATTTTTCTTTCTTGTTTAAACTCTCAAACGGTTCAGAATTCTAGAAGAAAAACAAAGATTTGATCGTAGTTGAAGATTTCTGTTGACTTGGCAAACTAAACGCGTTCTGTACAGGAGACACAGGAAAAAGATTAATTGAGAAGCCAATCAGAACGCAGAACTCAATACAGTGTTAAAAACAGCATAAATGTAGAAGAATAATTAAACACCATTGTAAGATTTGATGATTAAATCCAGAGAAGGAGCAGAAAACTAGCAAAGCAAAGTTATTAGAAGACTGATAATTACAGCTGTAGCACGACGTCTTGACATTAGCCTAAAAGCAGTGGTGGTATAGTATTTTAAAAGATACATTTTGAGCGTTAATGCAAGCATATGAGATTGAGAATCTTCTAAGGCCACAAAAAGCTCACAATAAAGTACAGAAGGGAACAAAAGGAGATCATTGTCTTCTGTGTATAAGTTGATTACAGTTAATTATAGTTCAGGGGGGTCAAACTCAATCACACAGGGGGCCAAAATATAAAACACACCTTAGGTCGTGGGCCGAACAGGATAAACATTTATTGAACACTCTAAAGCTACATTTATAAAACTTTAAAACTGTAACTTTTTAACATAATTATGAACTAGATATATAACTTTACCTGTGATAATGCTAGTGTGAATGCTGTGAGCTGAATTTGGCTGCTGAAGATGCTAGTGCTGATAGCTGAAGATGCAGAAATTGATAGCTAAAAACGTGGAAGTTGATAGCTGACATCACAGAAGCTAAAAGCTGAAAACGCTGAAATTTGGAGCTGAAATTGTTGAAGCTGATACCCAGCTAAAATACTAGATGAATGCCAAATTTACCTAAACAACAAAACAGAAAAATCCCAAATTAGCTGAAACAGTTTGCATGTAGCTGAAATAGTAGCTAAACTCCAAAACAACCTAAAAAATCTTGGTAAATGCAAAAATAGTACAAAACGCTCACAGAATAACATTTTTTTTTAAGCTTTAAACCATAACTTTTGAACATAATTATGACATTAAAAAGGGAGGAATATTTTTCCAGAATAAATCAACTTAAACCTTAAATAACTTTTAAAATATATTTGTCCAAATCATACTAATTATAAATAAGTGCAAGATAACATTGGGCCATTAATACCAATAAAATAAAAAGATCTGGAGGGCCGGATCCGGCCCCCGGGCCTTGACTTTGACACGTGCGATAGTTCAACTATGACTTTCTTTATAAATTTATTAATATTAATTTCAGGAACCAGTTGTTTGATCACTTTAGGATTTATCAGGAGACTGAAAATCTTTAGGTAATCTGAAATGAGATGAAAAAAAACAATCCAATCACGTTTGATCATGAAATTTAAGCCAAAAGGAGCTTGGCCTGTGCACCTCACAGTATGTCTTCACCTGTCGTACAGTAAGCCCAGGTAACAATAGCACATTCCATCACTCCATGTTCAAACCAGAGATCCAAAGCAGCTCCGTCCCCCTCCTCAACCCCCCATTATTGGGAGAACAAAACCCTCCGAAATCCAACTTGGTCAAAGAAAAAAGAGGAGAATGGCGCTTAACGTCAATTTGTGACACGGTTAATCAATTTGGAGCCCTGTTCTCTTGATGTCTCGTCACTCATTAAATTAAGAGCGGCGTCTGTTTGAGCGATTCGCCGCTCATCGCGATACGGCGCAGGTTAAGTAGGAGGAGCATGTTTCAGGATAGCTCCCCGCCGTTCCGAAACACTTAGCTGGTGATTAGCATAAGCTGATAGCGCTATCAGGAGCGTGCCATTGTGGTGACCCTGAAGACGCCAGCCCCCCCCTCCAACTTCCTTCAACACCTCCCATTTTACCCGGCTCCCCCCTCTCCGCCGCCTCCTTTACTCCCTCGGAGAGGGCCTTATCTGGGATGTACAGGGCCTCTGTCGCCTCCTGGGGAGACGATAGAGGGAGGGGGCAGAGGTGGGAACTGCTGGGGGAAGTGGAGGTGGTGGGGGCGATCCCATTGTTGAGTCGTCTGTGTCTTTGGACGTGTCCTCCAATGTTTCAGAAGATAATGTTAGCTCCACTTTAGCCTCACTTTTGAAGTTACGTAACATTTTAGGAGAAGATGACAAACTGAAGGCTGAGACGATTTATTCGCAGAAAGATCGTTCGCTTTTCTGATTACGTCAGCTTAGCTGTGATGAGCTGTTAGCTACAACGAGGTAGGGGGCCTTTAAAATAAAAAGTACACGTCGTAAACTTATAAGAACTAAGTCAACATTAAACTAGACTAAAATCAATAATGTATCATTTTGAAAATCATAATTTTAAAAGAAAACAGTCACGCTTTTTTGAAAATAAAGTTGTAATTTCATTAAAATGAAGAGAAAATTGCTACTTTTTGAGCTCAGATGTACGCTGTTCTTGTAAAATGGTGATTTTTTTTTTTGTAACTGTCCAACATTATTCTCGTGCATTTTGACATTTTACTATTTTTCTCATATTTGTATGAATTTATTCTTCTAAAATTATTTTCTTTTTCTTATAACTTTAAGACTTAATTATTTCATTTTTCTTATAATTAAAAAAAGGCTTTTTATCATAATTGTAAAACTTTAATCTTATGAAAATGTAGATTTTTTTGTTGCATAATTGAGAACTTTATTCTAAAAGAATTTTGACTTTTTCTAATAATTTTATGACCATTCCCATTCAGTTGAGATTTTTTTCTTATAATTTTACGACCTTATTCTTGTAAAATTATGATTTTTTTACTTATTATTTTGCTAATTTATTCTCATAAAATTTGCACTTTTTCTTTTCATTTTACATCTTTATTTTTTTTAAATGTGACCTTTTTTTTTATAATTGTACGACTTTATTCCTTTAAAATTTTGACTTTTTTGTCATATTTTTTACAACTTCATATTCACATATTTGTTTATCTGTTGTCTTTTGTGGAGGCCCTAATGGGCTGTCGTACCCTCTAGCGTTGAGTTTAAAACTAAAATAAACCAGAACTCACATCAGGGAGAAACTAATCATTAACTTTTGTTCTCCTAAACTTGATATTTTCTTATTCATGTGGAGACAATAAAAAAAAAATGGGGAGTTAAACCACCAAACTACCAACTACAAATCTGACATCGGAACCAAGGTAGCGTACAAAATCACGTAGCACTAAAGTTTCATATATATATGGTTGAAGTGTTTAGTGTCCATTCACTTTAAAAGTTGAATAGTAAATAATTGTTTTTTGTTTTTATCTTTTATTTTGTACATTTTATCTGGAAAAAATAAAAGTATATACATATTTTACACTTATGAGTATAAAAACATTTTTTTTACATGAAGGTTATAAATAATAAATTAAATAAAACAGCAAAACGACCTAAAGAGTCTTAGTTTTTTGGGGTTAATTTTATGCTAAGATAATGTTTTAGCAAAATGCTAGCCAATTTAGCTAATTTGGCATCTACTTAGGCTTTATGGGCTAATTCTGAGCTAAGCTAATACTTTAGCTTTTTTCTAATTTAGCATCTACAGAGCTTTTTTGTGGCTAATTTTGAGTTAAGCTATAGTATTTTATCAACCTGCTAGCTTTTTTGGATAATTTGGCATCCACTGTTTTTTTTTTTTTTGACAAATTATTAGTTTGTAGCTTTTACACATTTTTATTTTTTATTTTTTGCAATTTATTTCAAGAAATTCTGCAAATTGTTTGATTATTTTCTGCAGTTTCTGCAGCTTTAACTCCTTTAGCAGCTTTAGCATTATGCTAATAGCTTTAGCATTTTCAGCAAATCCCTTCAGCATCTAAAGTAAATTTCTTTATTAAAAAAGATTCTGCATATTCAGAGACCACATTTAGCAATCAGCATTCACACTAGCGCTAGTTCTAATTATTTTGCTTTTGTTGTCTTGAAAACGAGCTCCTTGACTCAAAGCCACACCGGATGGATACCCAAAAGTTTAGGATTAATCGTCTTTAAATGAGTTTGAACTGTCCTGTTTGTAGTGAGGGAAATAAACAGGTTTTTCATCTCTTATGACTAATATCAGGCGAACAGAAAACTTTCATTCAGTATCCAAAGACATAAAGGAAACAGGAAGTGATGTCAAAGACTGAACACACCCATCGTCCACGAGGCGGGGAACACTTTTCCAAGAGGAGCAAACTGTAACCTCCCGATTTAGACTGTTTTCCAAACATGGAGAACTTTATCGCAGATTTACAAGAATAGAAAAAATCCAAATGAAAAGTTAATTAATCCAAATTTCCGTCTTTTATGTACCTTTTCGAGGAGGCGTCCTCTTTGCCTTCACATCCCTCCCACGTCACCTCGCCGAGACCCATCTGCGTCGAGAAAAAAGTATGATGAAACCACAAAACAATACGCGAACGTAAAGGACGCAAATGTGGCGACACATTTCTTGAAGGTAAGCGATTTCCATGCAGGTTAAGAGCTTAGCATCGACACAGCACTATTCATATCAGCCCACCATTATGATGCAAATGATAACAGCGGTCGCCGCCTGGGTCTCTCCTCTCCATCTTTTCATGCACTTTAGAGTGCGAGCAGCTGCACACCTACATTACAGAGCACACACACGCTAAAATGTACCCAGCTCTGTTGCTTATCCCCTTTGTTTGAGCTGATTGGATCTGCGGCAATCACATGTTTACTCAGAGCGCTATCTCTTTGAGAAAGCGCCGTCACGGGTAGTGGAGAGTAACATTCGCCTCTTTTTGTATTTTCGCTTTATTTTGGAGATGGGCACGCACACGCGCTCTTTATGTATACATGGTAATAAGCTGGCTAACACGGTTTCACACTGTTTGTTTCTGAAAATGATGCAACTTGCCAGACATCCTTTTTTTCTGCTGATGTTCACAGTTTCCTTTTTTTTCCTCCTTTCTCAGGGCGGGCATTTTGGAAGGAGCGAATGGGAGAGAGGGAGAGCGGAGGGAGGCGTGTGCACGGAAATTCACAAAGGTTTTGTAATAAATGCATCGATGACAATAAAAACAAAAACATTAAAGGGAGAAAAGACATGTTTCTGTGTTAAACAATTAGTGCTGCAGCATTAGAGGCGATCAGGAGGAGACAAAAGCGCTGCAGCGGCAGGGGGTTTACCCCAGACACAAAGACACAAAGACAGATGCTCTGCAGCCCAGCCAAGCTGCAGCACCACTCCGGTTCGGCGGTTTGGAAGCTCAGAGGGACGTTTGGGTCCGTTCGGTTGAGGCTGCGAGCGGCAGTTTGGATGATTAAGTTCATTTTTGACCAAAATGTTACCAACAATCCAGAACAGTTTGGTTAGGAGACGTCAAAAACGCAACGTCAAAACTTCTGCAAAAGTTACGGCTCCATGTGGTGGTGAGGAACGGGGGGTTTTGTCTGAAATTATACTTTCTTTTGATAAAACAGATGCTTTCTAAGCTATAATTGTAGAAATTTACTTTTTTCTGAAATGTTGAAGCCGAACTAGAATGATCTAGAACAGGGGTGTCAAACTCAATCGCATAGGGAGCCAGAAGCCAACATTTTTAAAACTTTAAAACCGTAACTATTTAACAAAAAGGCAGGAATATTATTCCAGAATAAATCAACTTAAACCTTAAATAACTTTCAATATTTTTCTCTCCATAAAAATATATTTAGTCAAAATTATACAAGTTGGGGACATTAATAACAATAAAATAAAATGATCTGGAGGGCCGGATATAACTACCGGAGGGCCGGATCCGGCCCCCGGGCCTTGACTTTGACACATGTGATCTAGAACCATTTTTTTTTTCATTCATTTGTTTCTGTGTTTGGATCGTCTACTGGTGGAGAACATAAAGCAAAGGAGCCCCTCACCATCACACCACCACCTCCATGCTTCACTATCTGAATAAAGGCGCTATGACGAAAACTTTTCATAAGTGAAAAGAAAACATTTTTAGATGGATCGACTATGATCCAGAAACGATTCTTAATTGTTTAAATAATTTTAAATAATTGATAATTGAAAAATATACATGATTTAAAGTGTTGGTGTGTATATTTCTCACATAATCTCGATACACGGTCCAAGAATCGATACATAAAGGATTTAACTAACTTTCTGGCGGTCCAATTGTTTTACCAAAAACCCTCAAATCTAGATATTTTCTACTCATGTGGCACTTAAAGCTATAAATAATAATATATGACAGAGAAATGTATTCAGGTATTGACTTGTGTAGCCCAGATTAAAGAAATAGCCCACTCAAATAATTTAAGAGTAAACAAGGGCTACCCTTGGAAGAAGCAAATTCATGATTGAACGTCTTTTTGTTTGCATCACATGTACGTAAAAAGACAAAGACGGTCGAACAAAAACAGAAACTGCAGTTTGCCAAAAACCGATTCATGATTTTCTTATTTTAACCAACATAATCTTGTAAACGATACTGCAGTTCCTCGATCAATTTTCGATAAGTATATTTTTTTACATCCATAATCAATACTGCTGTTACTCCCACTGCCCCATCACATCAGATACATATCTGATATCTTTTACATCCCTAATCTAAAGTAAAACTAAAAAGCGTTTTTCACTGATATATTTACCGACATCGGCCCCGACTTCACTCAAAGCGACTGGAAGCATTTTGTCTTCCATAATGATGAGGGTCAATTGGACAAAAGTCACACGGTGTGTACGTTATGTCACACCAAAACTACGTTTTTAGTGAACACAACCAACTTTCGAATGTGCGGCTAGCTAGAGCGTTTCATTGAAGCTGATCTAATGATAAAACATAACGTTATCTTATTTAAGGTTGTTGAGTTCAGGGAGCTTTTTTCCCTTTTGATGAAAGAGTTTTGATTATCAAACTAAATATATTTTTTATTTCAGAATTTTTATGTTTTTAATAAAATTATACTGATAAAAAATGCATTTTAGTGGAGAAAAGTAAATCATATTGGTGTAGAGCAGGGGGGTCAAACTCAGTCGCACAAGGGGCCAAAACACACCTGAGGCCACAGGCCGAACAGGATAAACATTAATTGAACACTCTGAAAGTACAATTTTAAAACTTTAAAAACATAACTTTTTAGCATAATTATGAACTAGATATATAACATTACCTGCAATAATTCCAGTATGAATGCTGTTAGCTGAATTTGACCGCTGAAGAAGCTAGTGATGATAGCTGAAGATGATGAAGCTGAAACCACTGAAACAAATACCTGAAAACGCTGAAGCTGATAGTCAGCTAAAATATTAGCTAAATGGTAAATTAGATTAAAAAATAAAAAAATTGGGTTACCTAAAACAGCTAGCATGTAGCTGAAAAAATAGCCTAAAAAGCTGAAAAAAAGACTAAAATTGTCTGGTGTCTTCACAGAGGAGCTGTGGATTTAACAGTTCCACATGACATGCTTCACTTTTGATGATGCTGTGAAAGTTTAGCACGTTCAAAATTTATGGTATTCATACGTTTCACGTTTTTCAAATTTTACGCAATTGTCTATTTTTTTTTTTTTTTTTTTTCGTTTGTATCTTACAGCTATTTTTTGGGCAACTTTGGTATCTGCTGAGGTTTTTTGGCCAATTTGGTATTAAGCTAATATATTAGTAATGTATTAGCTTTTTAGCTAATTTTTCGTGCTAATTTTGGCTTGAGCTAATATCTCGGGAACATCCTAGCTTTTTTGGTTAATTTGACATTACGATTTTTTGGTGCTAATTTGGAGCCATGCTAATATTTTAGCAGCGTCCAACATTATAGCATTTTTGGCTAATTTAGCATGAATTGAGTTTTTTGGGGCTAATTTGGACTTAAGCTACTAAGGTGTTTTGGGTTCATTTTGGGTTGAGCTACTATTTTAGGAACATGCTAGCCTTTTTGGTTGATTTAACATCTACAGAGATTTTTTTTGTGCTAATTTGGAGTCCAGCTAGTATTTTAGCAACGTCCAAAGTGTTAGCATATTTGGATAATTTGGCATCTACTGAGGTTTCTTTGGGCTAAGTTCTGGGTTAAGTTTTAAGTTTTGGGTATTATACAAATAATTCATATTTTACTAATTGCCAAAGCATCTTTAGCAGAAAGTATCACAGGTAATGCTAATTTTCTAGTTTGAAAAGTGTTTCTGTTGTAGTTTTGTGAAATATTCTAATTTCGATACGGCAACAAAATCACCTCCTCCAAGTGCCAAAACATTTTTTTTGAGAAATGCGAATTAAATTGAAATTGTTGTGTTTCCATTTCACAAATTTATTATCGCAAATCCAATTTATGAAATTTCATAGTCAGTTGAAACACACCTATGACCCTCGATGAACCCGGACAGCCCAAAAACCCACAATACCTCACATGGGTCAACTCCACAGGGGTCCCAAACGTAACCAGCAAACATCCCCTCAGTGCCACCGGGGTTAGCGTTTAGCCCGAGTGTTACGTCCTGCTGGACCGTTTCTATGGAGTCCTGCTCACCTGGCAGGTGTGGCATCAATTGGCACCTGCTGGCTGTATACGTTGGAGGAGGGAGAAGAGCAGCAGGCTGGGTTCCTCATTCGTCTTATACTGCTGAGTTTTGTTATTTTAGTTTGAGGTTGTAGTCTTAGTTTGCTGGTTTTGGTTGTTTTCTTTAGGTAGATTTGGTTTGGCAGCCTGACTCTGACGGTCGACATGGCCGGATTAGCATCTCCCTGACTTGTTTTATGTTTAAGGTTCCAATTCCCTTTTAGTTTGTCTTATATTTCATTTTTGTTCTCTTATTTCGGGACACAGGACTTCCTTTATTTAATAAACTGTGTTCCTTTTATTCTCATTGGTTTGGTGTTAGTCTTTGGGTGAAAGTTTGTCGTTTTTGGACCAGCAGGTTTTATTCGGCCCGGTTTGTGACATCTGAGCCCCCTGCACGAATCGATGCCGTTGCAGGTCATTAAACGAATCGTTGTTTGAGCGGACCCCTCAACCTTAACTGTCTCTCATCGTGGCGATTACGCCTCATTTTCCACAACAGCTCAGAGCGACACAGAAAGGAAGGGACGCCGGCTCTCCGGCTGCCTGTGTGGTCACTCTCAGTTTTCAGTTCCAGTTTGCTCCGAATGTGTGTGAGCTGGAGGAGCCCCCCCTCCGGTGGCGTCTACGCTGTACATCCGACTCAATGGCTCCAGTGTTCACGTGTGTGTGTGTCTGCGTGTGGGTGTATGACTATGGCACTTAACCCCGTGACCGGCTGGAGAATGATCTCCACAGAAATCGCCGCTAAGCCGGTTGCCCCCCCACTCCTCCGCGGTGTGTGTTACCACCCCAAGAGAGGCCAACGAGCTCACGCACACACCGGCAGACACACAAGCTTTTCCCGTGTCCTCCAAGACGGGCGGTGGCGGCGTACGGCCCCATGTTTAGACTCCGCGTCTTTGTTCGTCCCTCATGGCGCCTCCCATACCTGCATATGAGGGAGGAAGTCTCTGCTGTTTCCACTTTAAAGCCAGGAAGTGTTTGATTCCCTCGGCCTCCGCGACTCCTAAAAGCCTATTTCATCTGAGTCTGCAAACCTCAGAGTGACAAAACGCTTTTATTGCTCTTTGTTGTGGGCTTTGATTAAACCTGCCGACGCTTCTGCAGAAACACCTGCTGACGCCTCACCAGTAGAGTCAGCGGTCGTGTTGGTCCGTCGAATCTGACTGCAGTTCATCATAATATCTTAGATCACATGTGTCAAAGTCAAGGCCCGGGGGCCGGATCCGGCCCTCTAGGTAATTCTATCTGGCCCTCCAGATCATTTTATTTATTCTTATTAATGATCCGATGTTATCTTGAACTTATTTCTGACTTGTATAATTTTGACAAAATGTATTTCTATGGAGAGTAAAATATTGAAAGTTATTTAAGGTTTAAGTTGATTTATTCTGGAATAATATTCCTGACTTTTTATTATTTATAATTATGTTAAAAAGTTACAGTTTTAAAAATTTGGTTCATAAAAGGATATATAATATATGTAATAAAATATAATATAATATATATAATATATATAATAAAAGGATCTGGAGATCTGGATCAGGATCCAGCAGAATTGAGGTTGCTACCTTGATGCAAAAGAGCTCACTAGCTTACAAGAGATGACCTCGCTAGCTTGCTACAACTGAGGTTGCTACCTTGATGCAACAATCTCGCTAGCTTGATACAGAGGAGCTCGCTACCTCATCACAGAGGCTTTCGCTAGCTCAATAATTCAGAGCTCGCTAGCTCGATATAATTGAGGTTGCTACCTTGATGCAACAATCTCGCTAGCTTCGTACAGAGGAGCTTGCTAGCTCATCACAGAGGCTTTCGCTAGCTCAATAATTCGGAGCTCGCTAGCATGCTACACCATCCACCGGGCAAACACATGTGTGGCCACATTTTCCTCACACTTTTAAACGATAAGGAACCCTTTTGGCTTTGCTGGCTGGACAATGGCCACACTTTGCCAGCTACACTAAAAAATAGCGGCTGAATGGATTTAATTTGATTGGAGCTGTAAGGAAACCATTTTCTGAGGATGACGTCACACTCACCTGGTCTCTGAGTCAGAGGCAAAAGGAAGCAGCTGGAGCCAATCCATCCGGATTCAGAATTAAATTCCACAGACTTTAGTTTTTATGTAGAAGCTGAATTTCCTCTTTTCTTTGCTCACTAACCAATAAAAAGTTCTGTAATTACCAACCAGAAGTCTGCAGGCGGCTGAGACTTTCTCTTTCAACGTCGTAACTCAACTCTCCATTGATGCCTCGTTAACCTGGAGCAGCTCAGGGACCCCCCCCCCTAACCTACGCCCTCCTGAGGTCAGATGACTGACACTTCGACACCCAGACGTCCACCCCCCCCACCCTCAGAGGATGGGTGCTTATCTGCTGCAGAGGGTCAAAGAGCTGTCAGGCGTCTGAGCTGTTGTTTAAGGAAAATGATATGTTTAAAGTGACGCTGGGGCCAGCGCCATGGCAACAGGAACATCCAGTTTATGAAGTCTAATGACTGTCGCCTCGTTGATGTGACTCGTTAACGGCTGGAAAACCTGGATGCTGCGAGCAGGATTTTGAGACCCGACCACCCAGACCCCAATGGCTCCATCATGAACTTCTCAAATCTAATAACAGCTGTGTGACGTTACGACACAAAAACAACATTTTACAGTGTTTTCTTTTTTACAACTGAAGCAAAATTGGATTGTTGGTGTGATTGTGTTTCCATGGTAACAGAACTTAATTCCAGCAATAAATGGAAGTTTATTTACAATCAAGAGGCACAAATCAAAATGTATTTTCTCTCCATGTGTAACGCGGTTAAGAGATTACTTTTGAACGAGTAATCTGTGGTTTGGAAAGTAACTTTTACAGCCAATTTCATGATCTGCAGTGACTTCTGAGAACTTCTATGTTCTCTTGGGAACATAAATCTGACTGTTCATGCAAACTGTAGGAAAATCCTCCTTTAACTTTGATGATTAGGAATCTTTGATAAATTGACTTTTAAAAGGTGAACCTGTCAGTTCTTTCTTGTTATTCGACGGCGTCCACAGCTGCAGCACATTTGCTGTGCGGACACTTTTCTGCCGCTGCCTTTCATTTCCTGATCTGCTCACTTCCGTCACGATGACTGAGGCTCATTCAGTCACATTTCTGATGCATCAGTGCTGACTGGCTGCGGCCGCCGTACTGTCACCGGCCCGTCTCCTGATCCGTTCTGTGCAGAAACACAAAAAAAGTGCTGGCGCTCTGATCTGGGCTGCGTGCTGATGACGCCGTTATTGCTCTGATATTTCTCAGCTTAATGAAATCGGCTCTGCCTTGCGCTGATGGAACTCTGTTAACTTTGATCTCACAATTAAGTCTGCGTGAACAGCTAATAAAGCATAATCTGCCCTGTATCTGCTTGTCTGCGCCCGAGGCTCGGGGAGCCTTTTAGCATATCTGCGCCGCCGCTCCTGACTGACACTTTGTTGCTCTCGGCTGCAACAGTGACTTATTTTATCACGCCCCAGATAATACAATCAAGTATTAAGAAGCTGAAAATCAAACCAGATCTGCATCAGCGGAGTGGCAGATGAGTGGCAGATGCCTGCAGGGCTTCTAGTTGTTCAAGTTTTTATCCCTTTACTTTTAAGCAGTTCCCCTGAACGGAGGGATGAAAGGAGGAAGGAGACTGTTTTTGTCGCCATCTCCTCATCAGGAGGTTTCCTTTTTTTCCTGCAATTTGGAGGCCTTTACATACTGTTGGAAGCGCTGGCGTCACTCCTTACCTCCTGACCCCTCTCGTAACCTTTGCATGCATTTGGTTGTAATATTCCTGCACTCTGATCAGACGGAACAATGGGCCGAAGCAAGATTTGTGCTTTAGGATAAGACCAAAGTCAAATTGCCGTTCGGGACCGAATCCGAGGACAGACGGTAGCAGTTTGGTGCAGCAGAATTGATAAGGAATGTTTTCCACATGAGTTTGTTGTTGATTGGAGCTGCTGTTCTGAGCTCACAGTTATGGACAGCAGCCAGATCTGCTGACCTGCTCGACACTCGACGAACGAGTTCCTTTCAAGCATCCATTCTCCAGCATCGAAGGATGAACTGTGTTTCCTTAAAGCTATTTACTACCTTCTACTGGCGGCTCTGCTAGCCTTGGACTAAGTTCACACTGGAAACAGAAGCGTTGCGGAAGCACTGTGAAGCAGAAGCGTTGCATAAGCATAGCAGAAGGGTTGCGGAAGCGCAGCGACACAAAAGCGCTGTGACATGGAAGCATTGAGGAAGCGTTGAGGAAGTATTGAGGAAGTATTGCAGAAGCATTGAGGAAGTATTGCAGAAGCATTGAGGAAGTATTGCAGAAGCATTGAGGAAGTATTGAGGAAGCCTTGAGGAAGCATTGAGGAAGTATTGAGGAAGCCTTGAGGAAGCATTGAGGAAGTATTGCAGAAGCATTGAGGAAGTATTGAGGAAGCCTTGAGGAAGCATTGAGGAAGTATTGAGGAAGCCTTGAGGAAGCATTGAGGAAGTATTGCAGAAGCATTGAGGAAGCCTTGAGGAAGCATTGAGGAAGTATTGCAGAAGTATTGAGGAAGTATTGCAGAAGTATTGAGGAAGCATTGAGGAAGCATTGCGGAAGTATTGAGGAAGCCTTGAGGAAGCATTGAGGAAACATTGAGGAAGTATTGAGGAAGTATTGCAGAAGCATTGAGGAAGTATTGCAGAAGCATTGAGGAAGTATTGAGGAAGCCTTGAGGAAGCATTGAGGAAGTATTGAGGAAGTATTGCAGAAGTATTGAGGAAGCCTTGAAGAAGCATTGAGGAAGCATTGCGGAAGTATTGAGGAAGCCTTGAGGAAGCATTGAGGAAACATTGAGGAAGTATTGCAGAAGCATTGAGGAAGTATTGAGGAAGCCTTGAGGAAGCATTGAGGAAGTATTGAGGAAGTATTGCAGAAGTATGGAGGAAGCCTTGAAGAAGCATTGAGGAAGTATTGAGGAAGCCTTGAGGAAGTATTGCAGAAGCATTGAGGAAGCCTTGAAGAAGCATTGAGGAAGCATTGAGGAAGTATTGAGGAAGTATTGCAGAAGTATTGAGGAAGCCTTGAAGAAGCATTGAGGAAGTATTGCAGAAGTATTGAGGGAGCATTGAGGAAGCGCTGCAACGCAAAAGCAATACAGAGGCGCTGCAGAAGCAGAGTGATTGGGTTGTGGAAGCCCTGCGATGTGGAAGTGGACGGGTTGCGGTGCGGAGTGCGCACAGTAATCGCTTTCTCCTGTAATTCACACTAAAGGCACATTTTTCAGCAACGGTTGACAGGTGCTTCTGCCAAAACCTTTTTTTGTTTTTGGTATCATGGGTAAATTATTGACCTAAAAATATGGCCCCATGTTTCTGCTAAGAAGAAGCAATTAGTTAGTAGACCTACGCTTCTTTAATACACCTGTTGTTGAGACACAGAGAGAAGTGTGTGTGTTGTGTTGTATGTTTATTTTCATCTCTACAGTCTGTTCAGATACAAAAACATGATCGTATTTATCAATCGTGGTGTTTGGAAAAATTGGTTATATTTATAAATAAACCAGATTTTCTCATGTATCTTGATGTAACTTCCTGCCAGAATTGCGCAAAAAATAGTAAATGATCCGCTACACAGCGCAATCCGTCTGCGGAGGACCGCGGCGCTCTGCACCTGGTGTGAACCACATCATACGTTAACAAGGGCACCGAATGGATGCGGCCTCCGTTTGTGCCAAACGTGTTTTTTTTCCCCAAAGAGAAGACGAACATTTTCTGAAATCTATGTGGGAGAACATGAGACACAAACCCATCATCAAGACCTCAGCCTTCCGTTTTTGTTTCTGTTCAGCACATCAGGTTGTGTTTAGGCAGACAAACAGGAAGGATGAGGTATGGAAATTCCAGCAAAGTAATAGATTACTGCACACAGGACGCCTCAATGCTCGATGTAAAACTGGACTGTATATTACACCACTGAACCGAATCATGGCCTTTGGACGTTTGCATGAGTTTGCATTGAAGGTGTCAAAACACTTACTGTATAAATGTAATGTTGTTTCATTACACCAAGCTTAGCATAAGCCAAGTGAAGGGGTTTGTTATTGTTCCTTTTTTTTATTAGTGACATTTTTTTTTAAATATGATTTTTTTAATTTTAGTTGTTGTTTTAACACACAAATCAATCATCGTAAGAAAACAAATCTAAAAAATTGAGGTTTGAACCAAATCATGAGAATAATGAATCATTGCATCCTTTCAGCCAACAATAGTGACAAAGTTTTTGTTTAGATCAAATGTCTTAAATCAGTTTTTGGTTCCAGACTTCAAACATGCAGCTTCTATTTAACTTTAACTAAAACATGCTTTTCCCAAAATTATGTATTTGTTTTAATTCTTAATTTTAGACTTGTTTTAATTCCTTAATTTAAATGATCACTTTCCAAACTTAAATAACTCTTTTGTCTCATAAAGGATTGATAACCTGTACGACATAGTGTCTAAATTCAGTTATGACACTTGAATTTTAACTTTAAAATGTCTTTAATATAACATTCTTGAACTATATCTATGGTTTTTGCTTAACTTTTTCCTTCAGTTTCACAACTATAAAATAACTGAAGTTATATTAATAAAGAAGATGTGGTAATTCACTAAAAAACCCTTAATTCTCAACTTTAACCCCATAGAAACATTTCCCTCTCCTTAACATGATTCAAACTCTCATTAAAAAGCGATTTTTTTCCAACTTCATCCATGTTTTCTACCCTGTAGTTCATCGTCCCTCCACTGGGGGCAGTAGAACGACTTTTCCTGCTCTTTTCAAGATGGCTGCCTCCATGACACTTTTGGCGGGAAATATTTGTTGTTACTTTTCTTAACTTTATGATTAGAATACTTCATCCATTGCTGTTAATTTTTTTAAATGACTAATTTTTGTATTGAAAGAATGTAAAATGTCTTGACGATTAATTATTTATAATACAGTTACAGTATGTTTAAAATGTGTGAATCCAATTTGAGATTGTGGCTAAATAAGGATCAAATAAATTATATAATATTATATTATATTATATGAAACAAGGAACAATGCACACAACAACATTGATCACATGAAACATGTAAAAATGTATTGTACCAGGTTTTAGCAATGTTAGCTTATTACCTACAGAAATAAGAGCAGGAAAGTAAAAACAAGTAAAAGAAAAATAAATCAAATTGTTGAAATTCAACAGAGTGGGATGATGTGATAAATTCACAGTTTTTAAACAAATAGAGCAGAAACTGAGAGATCAAGAAAATACATTTTGGCTAGCTTTTTTGGCTAATTTGGAGTTTAGCTCATATTCAAGCAACACACTAAATATTTTTGCTAAATTGGCATGTATTAGGGTTTTTTAAACAATTTTACTTCCATTTTTTTCAGACATTTAGGACAAATTCAGCGCCATTTCGTGGTTCTTTAACGAAATCTCCAGTCTTTTTGCAAATGTA
Organism: Oryzias melastigma; assembly: GCF_002922805.2. Taxonomy (NCBI): domain Eukaryota; kingdom Metazoa; phylum Chordata; class Actinopteri; order Beloniformes; family Adrianichthyidae; genus Oryzias; species Oryzias melastigma. Next base: position 21,072,430 of record NC_050534.1, on the reverse strand, counting down.
TCATTTTCAGCAAATCCCTTCAGTAATTAAAATAAATTGTGTTACCATTTTCACCAAAAAGCTTCAGCATCTTCAGCGACTACTCTCAGCAAAGAGCATTCACACGAGCATTATCAAAAGTAATGCAACCCCTTTAGTTAATTCAATGTTTCACATTTTTTAGTGTACGATACGTATTCCGATATGTGCCAAGACAGTACCAGGCAATGCTTCACTTTTTTTTAAATCATGACTTAAGAATTATCTGAATATATTACTTCATTTCTCAATACCACACAGATTAAAAGTGCCTTAACCAATAATATTCTATATGTATAGTTGAGAAAATTAAGGGTTTTTTTCCATCACCGCATAAAGTAAAATAAAATAAAGTATCGCCGCATGAAGTATCGCCACATGAAGTATCGTAAAATGAAGTATCGTGAAATGAAGTATCGTGAAATGAAGTATCGCCGCATGAAGTATCGCCGCATGAAGTATTGCCGCATGAGGTACTGTAAAATATAGTATCGCCGCATGAAGTATTGTAAAATATAGTATCGCCGCATGAAGTATCGGCACATGAAGTATCGTAAAATGAAGTATCGCCGCATGAAGTATCGTAAAATGAAGTATCACCGCATGAAGAATCGTAAAATGAAGTATCGCTGCATGAAGAATCGTAAAATGAAGTATCGGCACATGAAGTATCGCTGCATGAAGTATCACCGCATGAAGAATCGTAAAATGAAGTATCGCCGCATGAAGTATCGTAAAATGAAGTATCACCGCATGAAGAATCGTAAAATGAAGTATCGGCACATGAAGTATCGCGATATTTCACTGAATCGATATTTTTCTACTATTTAGGTCTTATAAAATAATGATTTTTTTGTGGATTTCGTCGAAAAATATCTTAATTTAAAAAAAAGAATTTTCCATCCTGTCTTTATCGACATGATTACAGTTTTTCTTTTGTTTTTCCAAGTTTAACTTTTTTATTTGCTGTTTTCTTTCTTTTTGTGAAAGATTTTCTGATTTTTCTTTCTTCCTCTCTTTTGTGCTTTTTGTTGGATATTTGACCAAAAAAGTATTTATATCTAGTTTTTGTTTTAAAAAAAATGTAAAATGTTTTAATAAACCCTATTTATTGCCGTTTATTTGCTTAATATTTCTTAAATATTTAAATATTAAATATTTCTTAAACACTTGACTTTAACTATGAATATTTAATTATGAAGATTTTTTTCTTCTAAATATTAATCAAACTTTCTAATGTTACTACAGTCTTTCTGTGACCGTTCTGGTTTTGACGCCTCAGTTTAACTGTGTGGTTTTCTTGTGTAACTTTTGTCTATTGTGTAACGGGAAACAGTTTTGGTGAAATGACACCGTTTGTGACAGAACCAGCCAGTTGTGATGCCAGGTTGTATTTCCATTCCACTTTGTGTCAGCCCTTTAAATCTGTGAGCTGCTCTCGCAGTCTTCCTGCTCCCCGTTCCAAACCAAGACGCTCTCATTTGCATGTTTTCAGTTTCTGTCGCGAAACAGTGAAATTGTGAATAGAAAACGACGCCTCGTGGTTTGCTGCACTGCAACTGTTACAAACTGTTTCTGGGTTTGCACTTGCACGTTTCCTTTCAGGAAAAAAAAGTCAAAAGACTGACCGGTCTTTGCTGGTTTTTGCAATAAAAAACTTGTTTTGTTGGAGAACATTTTAGTGAAGCAACACTTTCAGTCACCCACGAAGTGCTGCTGCAACCTTCCTGTACTGAGCTTTTACTCAGTCACTCTGGAGATGACTGGTTCATGCTGGTTACCGAAATTTGATGTTTAGGATTAACCTGGTTTTTAGTCACAATACCTAGAAGTTTGTGCTAGAGCAAGAGTCAAAGCTGAAGCTGAAAGAGACGCTGGTTCCTGTGAGCGGCAGAATGCAGCTCATCTGACACAACGCATGGACTTTAAGGTCAGTGTCTTCTAACGAGAAAAAACTTCGTTTTTTACAATTAATTTGTACTTTTACCTGCTATAAAAGTCTTACTATTAGTTTAAATTCATCTTACGTCCATAAATTATTTTTAAAGTATCTTAATGTGATTAAATGCTTGAATTTTATGAGACTCTGTTGAAAATTGTGGGTTTTTTTGTGTGTTTTTAACAAATTTACAAAGAAAATTAAGCTTAAAATTCTAATTCTTCTTTATTTAAATCCTGAATCAGGAGCAGACAACAAAAAGAAGTTTGAAAAAGATCATATTTGTGATGAAGAAAATACTTTGGGCGGGGCCACACGCTCCTTGCTCCGCCCAATTCTGATGTATCCACATTAACCACAAGTGATCAACCCAACACCACATTTTATAAAAGTATTTAAGATAAATGTTACACAAACTGTCATAAAAATCAGTGAAATAGCAGAAAAGGGATGGTGTGAAAGGGTTTCGTCCTCCCCCGTCCCTCTGCAGCAATGGAACATTCCAGACAGCAGCAAGTTTTTTTTTTTAACCTTTATTTATTCATGCAGGACAGATTATTCTTATTTACAACTGTGGCCTTTCAAAAGGCAAGAAAAGACAGAGAGAAATGGGTTACAAGAACAGGAAATAACATGGAATAGAATCAGAAAAAAGCACAATAAAAATAAAAAAACTAAAATCTTTGCAGTTTGTAAAAGCTGCATTTATCTTTAAAATAGTCATTAAGATGGGTTTTAAAATCTGCTTTAAAGTGTCCAATCTGAGAGTCTTTTGTGAGTCGTTTCAGTCTCTGGCTGCAGCAGATCGAAGAGTTCGCGACTGCTAACGTCGGTTCACGTCTGAGCGGTTTTGATTTGGACTTGGACAATATTTCTGCCATTTTTGTTGCAGTGGTAAAGTTAGGTTGGGGGGGGTGAGGGGCTGTAAGCTGGTGAGAAAGACTGTAGACAGAGAGCTCTCAGCAACAAGGAGAAACTGTGCAGAACCTGTCCTAGAAAGCAACAAAGGTTTTTAGATTTTGGCTAAAAACTTCTAAAACATAAGTCAATGGAAACGCCTTTTGAACAGTTTCAAAGATGATTGGAGGGAAAATATTTGTCAGAGTATTTACTGTATGTGAAAGTAGCATCAGCTCTGCTGTTATTCATCCTGGAGCTTCTGTTCATCGTCTATATTTCTGTTAAATCTTTAAGGAAATTTAAAAGGTTTTTGATACAAACTGCAGATCCAAGATCTCCTCAGAACAAACCTCCTTTCTGTCAGTAAAATGTCAAACTTTTCTTTGATGTTTCTTTCTCTCTTTGCTGCCGTTTTCTGGAACAAATTCCTTTCTGTGAAACAAGAACTAAAAATACAGAAGCGTCGATGGAGGGACTTACCAAGAATGCCGTTCACAAATCAGCGGTGAACAGCAGGTTAGCCTGAGGTAGAGTAGGAGGGAATTCTGCTCTTGAATCTGGTTTAGTGATTCTTTTTGAACAGATATTTATGACTGTCTGTCCTCTTTTTGAAATGATTTAAAGCTTTTCTCTTCGTCTAGACATTTCATGGTTGGGCTCTCGTGGTGTAGTGGTTAGCACTTCACAGTGAGAAGGTTCTGGTTTCAGTCTGGAGATTGGGTGTTCTCCTCGTGCACGCATGGGTTTTCTCTGGGCTCTCTGCTGCCCAGATGCTGCATAGGTTGATTAATTATTCTAAACTGACCCTATAGGTCACGTGTGTCAAAGTCAAGGCCCGGGGGCCGGATCCGGCCCTCCAGATCATTTTATTTTATTGTTATTAATGACCCGATGTTATCTTGTGATCATTTCTAATTTGTAGAATTTTGACTAAATATATTTTTATGGAGAGTAAAATATTGAAAGTTATTTAAGGTTTAAGTTGATTTATTCTTGAATAATATTCCTGCATTTTTATTATTCATTATTATGTTAAATAGTTACGGTTTTAATTTTTTTAAAATTGGCATTCTGATCACTTTTTGGACTATTTTTGTATTTGCTAAGATTCTTTAGACTATTTTGGAGTTTAGCTAATATTACAGCTACATGCTAGCTGTTTTGTCTAATAATAAGATAATAATCGCGATTAATCACACCTGCTTAATCGAGAATAATCACAAGTGTAATTAATCATGATTGATCACAGACGGGGCTAATTGTGATGAATCAAAGGTGTGGTTAACCGTGATCAACCACAAGGGTGACCAATCGCGATTAACGATAAGCGTGATCAATCATGACTAACTGAAAGTGCTGACAATCGTGATTAATCGTGAGTTTGTTTAAACACGATCAACCACAAGTGCGATTAATCGCGAATGACTCTAGTGCGAAAAGATTTACAATTAATTGAGAGTGCGGTTAATTTCAATAGATCACAGATGAGATTAATCGCTCTTGTTTACAAGTGCGATTAATCTTGATTAACCACAAGTGCGATTAATCTCGATTAACCACAAGTGCGATTAATCTAGATTAACCACAAGTGCGATTAATCTAGATTAACCGCAGTGCGATTAATCTCGAATAACTGCAAGTGCTATTAATCTAGATTAACCACAAGTGCGATTAATCTAGATTAACCACAAGTGCTATTAATCTAGATTAACCGCAAGTGGGATTAATCTCGATTAACCGCAAGTGCGATTAATCTCGATTGACCTCAAGTGCGATTAATCTAGATTAACCACAAGTGCGATTAATCTAGATTAACCACAAGTGCTATTAATCTAGATTAACCGCGTGATTAATCTTGATTAACCACAAGTGCGATTAATCTCGAATAACCGCAAGTGCGATTAAGCTAGATTAACCACAAGTGCGATTAATCTTGATTGACCGCAAGTGCGATTAATCTAGATTAACCACAAGTGCTATTAATCTAGATTAACCACAAGTGCAATAAATCTAGATTAACCACAAGTGTGATTAATCTAGATCGGTTTTAAAAATGTAGTTTTAGAGTGTCCAATAAATGTTTGTCCTGTTCAGCCCACGACCTAAGATGTGTTTTGGATTCTGCCCTCTTGTATGATTGAGTTTGACGCCCCTGCTGTAGCCGATGTCCATTATCTCGAGCGTATTGAGTCTTTAGTCCCTGCAGTTTTCAGAACTTTGTTCTGAACTTTCTCTCAACTGCTGAAGCAGACCCTTTTCCTCCGTAAATCTCTACAGAGCCTCTTGCTTATGCTGCTAATTCTTGAAACAAAGTCCCGACCTTTCATCAGATGTGTCGACGGAGACAGAACTTTTCCCGCCTGAGAGCACGTCTATCTGCTCTGCCTGTGGATCTCCTATCAATTCTTTTTCAAACATCAGCTTTTCAGTAGCTGCTAGGAACACGAAGCCACTGAAGGGAAATTTTTAAATACTGTTTTTTTTTTTTTGTAGAGATGGGCCTACAGCATGATCTGCAATTACATTACTCAAAAATGTTTGCATATTCAATATAATGAAAAAAAGGGAAGCAGGGCTCCTGGATGTGACTTAATTTAAACAGCCTCATAGGCAACACGCGAACTCTACAACAATGTGCTGCAGAGAGATACCTTATTAGTCCTATTATCATTATTCCTCCTGATCAGACCCCCCCCCAGATTGTCGTCCCTCACCTAACTTTCCCTTTTATCGTGCAAACACAGACCGAACGCCGCCTGCAGACGCCCGGGAAGGAAGTTGTGGAAATAACACTGCGGCCGCCGATGCCAGGACCGGCGGAGGGAGTGGGCTCGCTGCTGACAGACGTGGTGGCGTGGAGGGAAGGATGTGTGGAATTAATGAGGCCAGGTGACGGAGGGAAGCAGCCAGGCGGGCGGGCGGGCGCTCCGGCCTGCAGTTCACCTGAAAACCGCCTCCATCTGGATCATCGCTCGGCTGAAGGCGACTTAATTAAAACTAACAGGCAGAGCATCGACGCCCCGACGGCACGCTGACGCCGTCAACCCCTGCCCCCCCAGGGAGGGGGGGCATTGTGCATGCAGGTGAAGCACGCTGTTGATTTAAAAACTGAAGGCTGGCTGAGTTCTTCTGTCTGCCATCAGGAGGAAGATGAGTCTTCCTCGTCCCTGGAGGAGATGAAGAATCCTTTAATGCAGGAGCGTCAAACTCAATCGCACAAGGAGCCAAAATCCAAAACACACCTGAGGTCGCGGGCCGAACAGGAGAAACATTTATGGAACACAATAAAACTACTTTTTAAAACCTCAAAACCGTAACTTTTTAACAGAATCATGAACTAGATATTACCTGTGATAATGCTAGAGTGAATGCTGTAAGCTGAACTTGGCCGTGAAGATGCTGAAGCTGAAATCACTGAAGCTAATAGCTAAAAACGCTGAGGCTGATGGCCAGCTAAAATGTTAGCTAAATGCCTAAATAACTTAAAAAACATAGGTTAGCCAAAACAGCTAGCATGTAGCTGACAAAAATATCTACATTTCAAAATAACATAAAAAATGAAAAAAGCAGGAATTAGCCAAAACAGCTAGCATTTAAATATTAGCCTAACTCCAAAACGGCCTTAAAACTAAAAAAAAGCCTTAATTAGCTAAATTTGCACGCAATTTTCTGAAATATTAGCTAAACTTCAAAATAGCCTAAAACATCTTTTAAAAGTCTAAATTAGCCAAACCAGCTAGCATGTAGCTGAAATATTAGCTAAACTGAAATACCCTAAAAAGCATTCAAAAAGCTTAAATTAGCCAAAATAGCTAGCATGTAGCATAAAGGTTAGCTAGATTTCAACACAGCCTCAAAAACAACAAAAAAACATAAATTAGCCAAAATAGTTAGCATGTAGCTAAAAATAGAAGCTAAACCCTAAAATAGCCTCAAAGACTAAAAAAAGGCCTGAATTAGCCAAAACAGAATTCCAGAATAAATCAACTTAAACCTTAAATAACTTTCAGTTTTTTACTCTCCATAAAAATATATTTTGTCAAAATTATACAAGTTAGAAATGAGCTCAAGATAACATTTAATGACAATAAAATAAAATGATCTGGAGGGCCGGATAGAATTACCCGGAGGGCCGGATCCGGCCCCCGGGCCTTGACTTTTAACACATGTGATTAAATGGCTGCGAATATCTGAGCCGCTAAATTCAAACTTTAAGTTTTTATCTGTTTTTCCTCTAGAATTGAAGATTCTCTGAGATGTAAACACTAATCCTGAACCGCTGCTTTCATCGTTATGGATTTATACTTCATAAAGGGGAGATAGATGTGATTATTAAACCTTTTATTAAATATTTTAAGTAAATAATATGATTAAAAAGTACAGATTCACTTTTATTGTAACCCTTTTTTATATTTTCCTCTTAAATCTCTTGATTTTTCATAAACTTGATTTTTGTTTCTGGTTTTGGAAGAAAGATTTTTAAATTCTAAATTATTCTAAACTATTTTTTCTCACATTTTACTCTTGGCGTGTGAACTCAAAATGTTGATTTAATCTTTAATTGAGAACAGGATTCAGTTTCTACTTAATTTGAAGGTCGGACTAAAAATCTCTTAATTCTGCATTTAAAATCTGTAAAGAAAAGAGAATTGGCATTTAATCTAGGATTATATTCTCCTTAATCTCCTTCTGAGGGAAAATCTTAAAATTAGAGATTAACTTAATCGTAGATCATGATAATCTGAAATTTCAAAGGTTGAAGATCTGAAGAGATCCGATTTGGAATGAAGTCGAAATTCCGACTTTAATCTCTAAATTACATTTTTTCTTACATCGCATCAAACTCAGATGTTTGTTTTAATCTCACAATTGAGATTCATTAGGATTCACTTGAATTTAATTTGAAGGTCGGATTAGAAACATTTTGATTCTAATGAGATATTAAATTAAATCTTGGATTATTTCCTCCTAAATCTCCTTCTGATGGAAAATCTTAAAGTTGGAGATTAAATGATTTTTAGATCATCAGAAGATTTCAAGATTTAAGATCGAAAAATTTTTGATTTCAGAATGAAATCTAAAATCAAAATTAATCTCTAGATTAATTTTTCTCTCATATCTCTTGTCGTGAAAACTCAAGATGTTGGTTTTAATCTCAGAATTAAGAACAGGATTCCGTTTCTATTTAATTTGAATTTGAAGGTCAGATTAAAAAATCTCCTAATTCTGGAGTTTAAATAAAAGAACCTCTATAATCTGGGATTATTTTCTTCTAAATTTCCCTCTAAAGGAAAAGTAAGAGATCAAGTGATGTTTAGATCAGGATAATCTGAAGGTTTGGAGATTAAAGATCTAAAGAGATTTGATTTGGATTTAGGTCAAAATTCCAATTTTAATTTCTAAATTACAATTTTTTTCTTTTCTGTCTTTTGATGTGGAAACTGAAAATGTTGTTTTCAATCTCAGAATTGAGATTAAATCTCGGATTATTTTGAGAACTAATCCTGTGAACAAGTCAGATTTTAAAGACTTGAGTTTTATTTACAAAACGTTTTTTCAGATTTTGTTGTTTTAGGATCATCCTCTTGGGTTTGGGGGGGGGGTGATGCTGAGTACCGGTAACGTAACGGAGTACTTTCGCCTCGCGGCCTCTCAGCTGCCTGACTTTGTGACGACCTTTGCTGCCCCCCACCCCCCCTCCAGCACCCCGCTTCATTCGCAGTAAATGGAAAAGGTTTAGC
>NC_050534.1:21061698-21062699 GCF_002922805.2 Oryzias melastigma | reverse complement strand
AGAATATCAGAATAAATTCATAAGAGAACAGAAAGAGAGAGAGGGAGTGTGTGCGTGTGTGTGTGCGTGTGTGCGTGTGCATGTATGTGTGTGTGCGTGTTGGTGGGGGGGGTCCATCCTCGGCTTGTTTGACGTGGCTGCCTCCCCGGGTATAAAACTCCAGATAAACATCTGTTGGCGCTGCCAGGACATTGGAAATGAGGGATGGAGGGAAAATAATGAAACGAAAAAAGAAGATGCGGGGGGGGGGGGTGATGGTGATCAGCTAATTACAGCTGCAAATAAATTGCTCGTTTATCCTGATCACCCCCCACCCCTCCTCCTCTCTCCTTTACAAATAAATTTGCAAGAATAATCAATCAATTTCATTCTGATCAATATTATTGGTATAATACCCCCCCCTCACAAACACATACTTTAGAATTTAACTATTAAAGGAAACTCACTGGATCAGGTGTGTGAGGGGGGGCACCTTGTGATGGTTTCAGACTGACACACTAATTAAAGAAGATTTTTATTTATTTATTTACTATCAGATGCCCCCCCCCCCTCACACACACGCACAGTTTTTGCAGATTTAAAAAAAATGTTTGACTATTTAAAAAAAAAGCTTTTCACTTTCACCCCCCCCCCCATCAGATTCATTGTGATGTATTAGATGCAATAAATTATCCCGTGTAACAAAACATGGCGCGCTGAAAGGCTGATAATCTGCAGCGGGGAGATAAGGATTCATTATTCCGAATCATTATGAATCCGGCGTTGGCTCTGACTTCTTTCTTAATCAGCTTCTGTGATCCTGAAGGGAGCAGATAAGAGCGGACTCGTTCAGCATTCTCCCCACCTAATATTTTAAAATAAAACACACGTGCACACACACACGCATATATATTTATATTTCATGTGAGGAGGGGGGGGGGCTATAAGAAATAAATAGATAACGCCTCTTTCCTCCTTCCTTCTTTTTCTCATTTCTGGACGCGGTTTGTCTCAAAAATAAG
>NC_050534.1:21059096-21061633 GCF_002922805.2 Oryzias melastigma | reverse complement strand
GCACGCGCCGCTCCTCTTTACAGATAAAACCAGAGTCACCAAAATGAAGAAAAAATAACTAAATGTTATAAATCTAAATCGTTTAATAAATTGGCGCACATTTACGCGCAATTCTAGCTCAATTGATCCCTCCCACTGCACGCACGCGCGCGCAGGCTTGGGTGTGATCAGTTCACAGCATCTCTGTTCAGGTTTGCGGCAGAATTTGTGAAGCTGCTGCTGGGGGGGGGGGTGTTAAAATGTAAATAATAAATAAAAACAAAGAGGAGTGGCTGCTGCTGCTGCTGCCGCGTGCACTCTGCACGCGGAGCCGGAAGAGTCGATCATCATCATCATCAGGCCGCCTTTGGTTTGGCCCGTGCGCGCGTGCACCCGTGCCCCGGTAGCCTGTGCGAGCGCGCGCCTCTCCTCGCGGTGACTTTTCGAAGATGATGATGTGACTCCGGGCCGGCGGGCGCGCGCACCTCCTCCTCCTCCTCCTCCTCCTCCTGCAGCAGCGGCGGCAGCAGCAGCGGCGCTCCTCTCTCCTCTCCCCTAAAGGCCCCCGGCCCCCCACCTCCATGTCCCACTTTCTCCACATCTGCAGGGGAAGGAAACGGAAGAGCCTCGCGCCGTCCAGCCTCCACAGCAGGTCAGTAACCCGCCGTCCGTCTGCGAGAGTCCCGCGCGCATCCTCCGCGCGCGCGGCGCCGCTTTCTGCTTGATGTTTGCTGCCAATAATATCGATCCGGATTATTAATAATCATCCCCTGATGTGTGATGGAGCCGCCGCCATTGTTGATGTTGTTTGTCTGCCCCCCTTCTTAAAAAAATAAAATCTCATCAATTTCCTCCATTTTTTTTAACAATTGCCCCCCTCCCTCCCAAAAAACGGCCAAATGAGGGGCTTTAACGAGCCATTACGGCGCGCGGGTTCCGACAGAATCTCGCGAAGCCGTGAAATCGATCTGATTACCTTTGCGCGCGCGGGGAGGAGGAGGAGGAGGGGGGCGGAAAGAGGAGCCTCCGCGGCTCCCTCCATCACGTCCGCGTCGATGTCTTCATGTGGCGCAGAATCAAGAATTAATAAGGCGGGTGTGTGCGCGCGGGAGAAGGGCGCGAGCCGAAACATTTTGTCTGCAGCTTTTTACCCAAAAAATTCAACAAACGAAAACGAGTCTGACTCAAACCAAAAAATGCAAAAAGGTGACACATTTACGCATCAGTTTTTTGTTTCGTTCCCTGAAAGAAAACAGCAAATCATTTATTCTGCTGTTTGAAATCGTTCTAGGAACCCGCGCGGACTTTCACCCCCAGTTTTGTTCTGAGAACTCGGCTCGGTTCTCATGCTGGCAGAACTGCAGCCTCTTTTTCTTGAAAAGATCTGGAGATGAGTCAGGGTGATGGAACAAATAGATTACCTGCGGTGCCGCGCGCGGCGGTTTCGAGACGCACGAAAGTCTTCAACCCCTCCAATAATTCACTTTTTATGTCACTTTTTAATAGTAAAAAATTCTGCATCTTTTGCTTTAAATGTGAAACATTTACATAAATGTCCGTTTAAAAGAGAACGCGTAAAAACCTAAAAGCGACGAACGTTTTGCGCAAAAACAAAAATAAAACAATTTGTGTTTTTATTGTAATTTTTTTAACCCTCTTGTTAGGTTTTAGATTTTTTTCTTTAGATTTTTATCTCCCCTGACCTCATATTCATCAGCTGACGGAAGGAAACTTTTATTTAAAACAAGCGCACGCGCACAGACCTCTAAAAATGGCAGCAAAAAAATAAAAATTCTCTACTCCAAGCTCCAATTAAAAAAATGAAAAGAACATTAATTGTTTTATTTAAATCAAACTAAACCGAACCCAGAATCCACGGTCACGCGCAGGAGCGCTCCAGTTTGCGGGCCTTTTATCTCAATATTCCAGCCCCCCAAACGCAAAATGAATTTATTAGAAAATGATTCTCATTTTACTGTCATCCTATAATTATTTAAGATAATTAGTGATTTATTTAGAGTCACTCCCACGTGCCACAAAAACAAGCTTTTATTTGCGCGCGCGCGTGGGAATAATTGAAGATGGAGGCATCAGATGAGGCCGCGCGGGCTGCTTTAATCTCACTCCGATCCACTCTCCTTCACCTGACGTGGGTGCCACGGCGTGCGCGCCCCCGCGACAGACAGGAGGCTTTCGTTTCCTGGCTTTGGGCACAAGGACGTGACGTCACATCCACTCAAACGCCAAAATCAAACAAAAAACTAAAATACAAATGGAACTAAAAACTGTTAGTTTGAAAGTGATAATAATGCTTTCTTTCGTTTCTTTTCTCATTTTTTTGGATTTGGGGGGGTGGAGACTCGGTCGCGCGCATTTTAATTTGCAGTAATCTGCCTGTTACCGCGAGAGGACGCACTGCCCCAAATTTCTGAGCTGCCGGAGGGCCTCCGAGCAACTTCTGCAGCCTCTTACGCACGGAAACGAAAACAGAAAAAAGGATTTAAATAAAGTTTTAAACAAAAAAAAATATTGAAACATAAAATTATTGTTTAAACGAA
>NC_050534.1:21055136-21058899 GCF_002922805.2 Oryzias melastigma | reverse complement strand
GAGAGAGAGCTACAGGGCACACGGGGGAGAGAGAGGAGTTAATGGAGAGGGCTTCAACTGCGCACCAACTCAGATTTGATCAGAGTTTGAGTTGCTGAAGCTGCGCGCGGGGCTGAGCCGGCCCAAACACGAGCAACTCCTGGAGTTCTGCTGGAACCGGACCTGTTCTTTCTGCGTCTTCTATTTTTCTTTTTTATGTTTGTTTGTTTTCTTTTTTTGGGACGGATTTCTGTGACACCCTCGCCTCACGTGCGAATGTTCGAAACGCGCCGAACCGACGCGAACTGAGCCCTGAAACTGTTCCCCCCTCTGCCTCCAGGTTTTCCGTCGGAACCCGGCTGTGGATTTACCGCCAAGGGATTTTTCTTGTCTTGTTGCGGCGCGCGGCGGCTGCGGCGCGCACGAACATTTGCTGAAGAGGCAGAAGACGCAGAGAAGGCGATGGAAGTAAGCGCGGACCAGCCGCGGTGGATGAGCCACCATCCCGCGGTGCTGAACGAGCAGCATCCCGGCTCCCATCACCCGGGCCTCGGCCACTCGTACATGGACCCTCAGTACCCGCTGGCCGAAGATGTGGATGTAATCTTTAATATCGATGGACAGGGCAACCACGTCTCTCCTTATTATGGGAACTCTGTCCGGGCCGTCCAGAGGTACCCTCCACCTCCGCACAGTAAGTCACCTCTTTGGGGCCTTTCATTTTTGTCCATTTTGAAACGGTTTTTTACGCACAAGCTGCGCGTAATTTGTGTTGTGGACATTTTGACTGCGCGCGCGGCCTCACATGTTCATGCCTGACACTGCGGCGTGACTTCCTGACTTCCAGAGGATTTTAAAACACTTTTAATGTTTAAAATGAAACATTAAGCTTGTGCGTAAACTTGTGCGTAAAAGTGCATTTTTTTAATTTTAGGGGTTCCATGATTGTGACCTGCATTTGTGATCTGTCTGCCTCAGGTAGCCAAGTGTGCCGTCCCTCCCTGCTGCCCAGCTCCCTGCCCTGGCTCGAGGGCAGCAAAGGAATCGGCCCCCACCACAGCAGCTCCCCCTGGAACCTGAGCCCCTTCCCCAAGAACCCGCTGCACCACGGCTCCCCGGCCAGCCTGTCCGTCTACCCCCCGGCCTCCTCCACCTCCCTGTCCACGGGCCACTCCAGCCCGCACCTCTTCACGTTCCCCCCGACCCCTCCCAAAGACGTGTCCCCGGATCCGGGCATCTCCACGCCGGGCTCCAGCAGCTCCGGCCGCCAGGAGGACAAGGAGTGCATAAAGTACCAGGTGACCCTGGCCGACAGTATGAAACTCGAATCCCACCACACCCGGAGCGTGGCGTCTATCGGAGCAGGGTCAACCTCTGCCCACCACCCCATCGCCCCATACCCACCCTATGAATACGGGCCAGGCCTCTTCCCACCGAGTGGCCTGATAGGTGGGTCATCTTCTAGTTATGGTTCCAAAACAAGACCAAAAACAAGGTCCTGTTCAGGTAGGCGTGCGCTTTACTACATTCCCTTTTGATCTAACATGAGATTTGCAGCCTCGATATTTGTTCAGTTGATACCAAAAATAAATTAAATTCAAAATAAAAAAGGCCCAAACAGAATAATTCACCATCAACAATATTTACAATCTATTCTAAATATTTTCTTATTTTTGCAAATATTTGTAATTTATTTTAAATAAAATCTTTTTTAAAAATTAAAGAAATAAAATGTTTTCCTGCGCGCGCTCAGGCGCGCAGAAAGGAAGTCTGCCCTCCGTTTATGTGTTTAAGTAATCCCATTACTGTCAGGCCAGCGCGCGCCACAGTTGCATTGTTTACCCAGCGGCGGAGCGACCGGACGCGGCGGCGCAGCGCGCGGGGGGACGGGGGTGTTTAGTGAAAGAAAAAGAAAAACATTTTAACTTAAAAAACTATTAATAATACATACAGAATATTTTATTATTTTGAAATGATTCGGATTTTTTAAAATATATATTTTTAAATAAAAGATAAATGTGTAATATTGCGGGATGAACTGGATCAGTTCCTGGTTCGGTTTCTCCTCTTCTGTGCCAAAACCAGAGCGCAGCATGCAAGTGCCGGCTTGTTTCTTCTTCTTTTTTTCTTCTTCGTGTCTTGTTTTTTTTTTTTTTTTTTGAGAAAAAAAGGTGAAAAATAAGAGGGAAGTGCGTAAAAGCGCTGGGTTTCGTCATGGGCGTGCACGAGCGTTGTTTCACTTTCACCCCCCTTTAAAAAAAAAAGAAATGCGTTGAACTTTAATAGTAATTATATGCAAACAAATGAGAAATAGACAAAGTGTTTTTATGGACCTTCTCACATATTTTCTGATTTCTTCACTGCTGGTTTCTGAGCGTGCGTGTCCCTGTGTTCCCGCATGCAGAAGGCCGGGAGTGCGTGAACTGCGGGGCCACGTCGACGCCGCTGTGGAGGCGGGACGGTACGGGTCACTATCTGTGTAACGCCTGCGGCCTGTATCACAAGATGAACGGGCAGAATCGCCCTCTCATCAAGCCTAAGCGGCGGCTGGTATGTCCCCCCCCCAACCACCTGACATTTCCCTCCAGCTGATGACGTTTCCGTCTCTCTCTGTGTCTGCTCTTCCCCCCCTCTCCAGGAAGAAGTATTAGCTGCAGGAAATTGACTCGACAAGTGCAGGTCTCTGCTTTCAGATACTACCTTAGCAAAACTGCACCGTTTTCTCTTTTGCTTTTATGATTTTTTTTTGTGGAAAGTGTTCGCGCGGGTGGGTGTTTTGTTTCTTAACGGCCTCGCGCGCACAAAAACACCCGCCTCTAAATAGCAGCATTTTTATTTTGCAGCCTTATTTGCAGCAGCAGCAGTAGGGACTCCCCCTCCTCCTTTAAACTCTAAAGGACCCCCCCTCGGACTCCCCAGGAAGATCTCAGTGCGCCTGCGCCATCTCTGCATGTTTGTGAATATTTGTGTTTCTAAAAGGAAATCTTCATCGGATGATTGACAGCTCAGCTTTATTTCAGGGTTGTTAGGCCGCGTGCGTAATTGGAAATCCTTTGGTGAGATAAGGTGGTTCCCGCGCGCTCTCCTCCTTACAGATGAACTTTTTGTGTCTTCTGTCATATTTGTGTTGTTGTTTTTTGCAAAAACAAAACTGTTTTATCCTCCTTCTCCCTGTTTCCTCCTTTTTATATAAAAATGTCTTCCATTCTGATTGGCTCGTTTCTCTTTTTTAATTGACGCGTTCGTTTGTTTTTGTGCCAGTCTGCAGCCAGGCGGGCGGGGACGTCCTGCGCCAACTGCCAGACGACAACGACGACGCTGTGGCGGAGAAACGCCAACGGGGACCCGGTGTGCAACGCCTGCGGCCTCTACTTCAAACTGCACAATGTAAGTCAAAGCCCCCCCTCCCAACCCTTTAAAATAAATGCTTATTTTTTTAATTTCTCTAAATCCCATCCAGACTCCTCTTCTGACTTTCCGGAGCAGACAGATAACAGAATTAATGTGATGCTTTGGCAGCAGGAGGGAATTTAAAATGCGCAAAACCTCAGTCAACTATAGCAGGATATGAATATTAAATCACACGTGTGTGTATGTTCATTTTAATTCCATTAATTTCCAGTTTTTATTTCAGCTTTTTCTCCACCTTTCAGCAAAATGGATTTCAAGCAAAAAATAATGTAATATAATAATAATAATATTAATAATAATGATGTGGAATTTGGTTTGGATCAGATTTAATCTCATTTAGATCATTTTTTTCTGGAGGTTCACGGCGGCGGCG